>NW_010536185.1:0-238 GCF_000687285.1 Phaethon lepturus | reverse complement strand
CCAAGGGCTGCCTGCAAGAGGCCCTCCCTTGCAGGCTGCAGCCTGGAGCAGGCCTCCACTCCTCACCTGCCCCACAGATGCTCTTCACACTGCCCTAAGGGCATACCACTCGGCACAGGGCCAGAAGGGCCTTCATGTCTGCTTCCACGCCACCTTCTTGGGCACTTCCAGCCCCATTTACCAGAACCACAGCAGAGGCTGCTCCTTATGGCTGCAGGGCCTCCCAGCAGGCTGTGGG
>NW_010536184.1:9009-9254 GCF_000687285.1 Phaethon lepturus | reverse complement strand
CTTTATTTTTATTTTTTGTTAGGAGATGGTACAAATCTTTTCAGCCATCTTAAAAACTATAAAGCTATTGCACAGTGGCCAGATAGGAACAAAAAGTGTCCTTGGTGTAACCCTATCAAAGGAAATATTGCTCATACAACATTGCTGTGTTATCCTGAGCTGTCACGAGCAAAGAGAGGCAGAAAGATGGATACAGAGAGATGGATATGGGTGGAGACATAGCTATGGAGGTACGGTTAGGGTGA
>NW_010536184.1:3957-8609 GCF_000687285.1 Phaethon lepturus | reverse complement strand
TACAGAGAGATGGATATGGGTAGAGACATAGCTATGGAGATACGTTCAGGTTGAATTTGTCCTATAAAATTTTGGCCTTCTACTTGCCAAAACAAAGCAAAAAATTGTTCTTATTAAATATAAATTAAAGGATAAGCAACGGAAAATGGCTTGTTTTCAAATATTTTATTTTTTTTTTCTTCTTTGAAACAGGCGGTTCAATTCTCCAGGAGAAGCAAAGTTCAAGCTCTCATTTCCCATTGTACATTTCTGTGTTAGTGCCTCACAAAATAGCAGTTCATTTCTGGAAATCCTATTACTGTCCACACTCAAGCAGCAACTTTAACAGATACATCTGTTACCTGGCAGCTTCTTCCTACACAACTCCCACCTCTGAGAGTTAAAGCTTATAGTTTTAAAAGGAAAATTGAAATAGCCCAATTTTGAACAGTGCGTGTTGTGGTGGGGGAAGAAAAAGAGCACATGCCACTGTCAGCTACGAGAGCCTCATCTCGTCTTACATTCGGATCTGGACAGATACAGAAAACAGAGTGGTGCATTATCATTATCTTAGAGATGTTTATTTGGTGTGTGGACACTCAACCAAAGAACTAATGCAATCAGAAAGTTAAAATATATGGGCTGGAAATACAAATTCATTAGACGTACACAAAACGTATGCTGCAGTGGATTTGTCATTTAAATTAGATTTTGACAATTATATGGATAGTCTGGTTGAGATGATATACGATTTGCTCACTTTATCTACGCCATGATTTAATTATTGCAAAAGACACGTAGAGTTAGGACCCTGTGGCTCTCTCATGGACTTAAGTTGGAGTGGAGCTGGGCCCATCTTGCATACTTTGTGTTAGCTGCTTGAAGGATTTTTGTAGGTATATGTGTGTGTGTATATATATGTATTTTTTACATTAAATGAGTCTGTGTTTTTGCCCACTGGAATTGATGCAAATCTTTCCGCTGACTTCAGTAGGGCTGAGCCTCGCTTTTTCCCTGCGCATCACTTTCCAACCCTGGAAAGTGCTCCTTGTGTGGAGGCCGCCTCTTTCCTCTGGGGATCCAAAGCCAGGTCCCCTCCAGCCTGCTCCCCACCGAGCCCAGCTGCCTTCTACCCGGGCACGAGCACAGCCGTCCTCCACCTTCCCCGTCCTGGGCCAGGAGAAGAAAACCGTCGGGTCTCCATCCCCTCTGCTCAGAAGGAGGTCGGCCTGAGACGCTGTAGTGGCGGTGAGCTCAGCTGGACCTCTTCGGACTTCTGGAAACATCTTCTCCCTCCCCGGCATCCTCAGAGGCTTACGAGAGACGTCATCAGCGACACGCTGCCAATTGCTGGTGTGTCATGGTGGAAGCGCGGCCAGCGCTTCATGGGGTTCTCCAGATGCTCGTACGTCTTCTGGATGAAATCACTGCTCTGGCGCTGAGTGCTGCTGGTACCAAGCGCATCTCCTGCGGCTGCCGGGGCGGGCACCACCCTGCTCCACCCTGCTCTTGCCCGGCCTTCGTTAGCAGCGTGTATTCGTTCCGTAAACACGGCGTGCGCATAAAAAACGCGGCATCAGGCACAATCATTTAGGCAGACAAATGGCAGCAACATCTCTTCTGCCTGAGCGTTGAATGCGTATTAGAAAAAACAAACTATTAAAATGGAAACATGATTTGATAACTTCTTACAAATGCAGTAAATGCCACTTCTTACAAATGAACACTAGCAATCAATTTAATTTCTCAAATAAAATGATTAAATTGCTGTTATTGCGGAATCATTATTTTATTGCTAAAACCTTTTAAAATGTTAATTATTGTGCCCCTTGAAAAGCTTTCATCTTGCCTGACTTTGCTCTTATACAAAAAATGACTCCTGGTTGTGACTTGCGAATTGAATGAAAATTCATGCTGTACCTTTTCTCTCTCTCTCTCTTTTTTTTTTTTTAACACCTGCAACTATTCTCCTTGGCTGTAATATTTATATGAATTTAACTTTAATTTTTCTCTGCTTTCATCTTCTGAATTAGTCAGTATAAAGCATAGATCACTCCTCTCTGCTGCTTTCCTGTTTATTTGCTTTAACAATAGATTCATTAACTAGATTTTGGTGCTCAAGCCATGCGGACACATCCATTTCAAAGGAGGCTTTAATGGCATTTCATATTTTTCTACATTAAGGAAGATTAAAGTATATTACAATACCCTTTACTGCTCTATTTTCTTCATTTTAGAAGTGGTCAGTTTTTAAATTTTTTTTCCCCTTTCTTTCATCTGCAGTGTTCAATAAATTGTCCAGGCCTTTCAGATGATAGTTCCAGCAAATTGAGTTCTATATTACAACTCTGAACCATTGTTTAGCCCATCATCAGTCAGATAAAGCACTCCTATTCACACAGGACATCAAAAGAACAAATATATGTTCAAAGTGGCTAAAAAGATTACTGTGACTTGGGTATATCATTTCGTTAATTGTTAGTGATTATTCTGCTAGTCTAGAGGTGGTAAATTTGCTGACTCTGAACTCATGCTTGTGATGTAATCAGAGTGTAATATATAGATATTCATGGCTGGAAATTACACCATTCAAAAAGGGTCAGGTCCATCATCTTCTAATAGCCAAAGGTGGACTAATAGCAACATTTTAATAAGAAGAAAGATGCGGACCGATGCCTTCGTTTCACACGTATAGTACGTCGCAAAATTCCAGCCGTGCCGGCGCTCGGATGAATCAGGGGATGATGGCGGTGGGTGCCAAGTCAAATTCAGCCTTGGTGTGACCTGAGATTGGTTGGGTCGTACCTGGGAGGAATCTGCCCTAGTCTGAACGGGGTTGTTTGCTAGGTGAGAAGGGCTAAAGCTAACGCATTCAGGTCCTGATCCTGCAAAGATTAAATTAAATTAGATTAATTAAACACACGTGTTTAGTTCTCTACACTCCGAGCAATCCCTCGGAAATCGCTGGCAACATTTTAGGTATTTTGGTGACCCCCGACACCACAGTATCACGGTACCAGACAGACCTAATACGTTTGTCCTCACAGCTCCAGGTGCAATGGGGAGGTATTTTAGAACTGGAAGACAGAGATACAAAACCCGAGACCCTCCAAGGTACTGAGGTGCCCGATTCCCAGCGGCTGGAGAGAAACGACTGAGCATCTGCCTCTGAGTTAAGGTCACAGAGAAGGTAGCAGAGAAGGGAAAAGAAATGAGCTCATCTGAACTGCCAGCTCCCCTGCACTCATGCTTCCTCTGCAGTCACTGACACGTGAGCATCTCAATAAAAACATGTATATTTGCAGGCTATAAAGTGAACACGCGTACATCTTTGCAGGCTCCTGCTCTTGAAAGGTAATTTCAGAAATTTTGCAAATGCACAAAGTTTAATATGAAATTTTGACTAGACGCTGCCTACAATTGCATGCTGCATTTCTCGCGCATTTTACCCTCCATCAGGTAAAATGGAAAGGCAACGCTAAGGATGCCTGATCGTGTGTGAGGCTACTGGCTGGAAGACAGATTTTACAACAGAACAATCACAGGGTGTAGGTTTTAGGCAATAAGCAGGTAGCCTCGTTCTCTCAAAAGAAAAAAGAAAATAATGGAAAACTGTAACATTCATTTGGAGGCCTCAAAGGCATAAAAAACCCAATTCCAACTGTTATAGGTCCCTGCAGGAGTCTACAAAAGAACTAAGCTTTTTAAGTAAGAAAACTAGATTTTGGCCCAGAGGGCCCTGTCATTGCTGTTTAATAGATGAAACTCTTTTGATACAAATATGCTGTTTACTTCTCAGCTTCAGCTTTCATAAAATATAACCTTTTTATGATTTACGACCCCAGAAAAAGTGCAGGATGGATTTTTAGCTCTGAATTGGTTGAATGTCAACAAGAAAAATATAGATAACATCTAGAAATAGCAGGGTGTTAACGCCACACAAAATGATGAAATTATTTTTGTTTAGAAAAGTTAAGTTTGTTCTTAAAGTTCTTTGTGAGTGAAACTGAGGAAAGGGTTTGCCCGTACAGCCACGGGAAGCTTTGCATAATACTCCCTTTTTGTTTTAAGATAGCGTTGGTCTGCCTAGAGATTGTAAAACTGGTGACACAGGATTCGGCTGTGACTTTAGGGAGGGACAGCTAGTGCAATGTGGCTGGTAACCTTTCTGGTATTGGCCAAAATTTACCTAGGTTTTGCCCAAGTAAGAACTTCAGACTCAGTTCTTCAATGACAAATTTGAGTTTAAAGAGTTGTTCCAAAACTCAGGTTGCATAAAGACTCTCATTACTTGTAGTGATTGTTAAAATAAACCAGAAATGATCAGGAGTGACATAATCTTGCTGCCTTCTTTATTTGCCCAAGTTATTTGTTTCTTCTTGGCATCCATATTCGTGCCTATAGACATACTTTAATATATACACACGTTGTAATATGTTGGTCAGTGATTAAAAAGAAACACAAATAAAATGTTGGTGATGTGAAATGAAAGTGAAAGTATCAGAGCTTTGAAGACTGAGACAAAAATGTTAAGATGAGGGAATAACTGTTGCTGAGAGGATTGCACACACTTTCATTTTTATGGATTTCCACTTAGTGTTATCTTTTTTGCAGCTTCTTTGCTTAGCATTAGTGATGTGCTTGTTTTTCAGGTGGTTTTTCTCATGTTATTT
>NW_010536184.1:0-3926 GCF_000687285.1 Phaethon lepturus | reverse complement strand
ACCTTCTGAACAAAAAAAAAAAGTTGATTTTTCTGGATGCTTGGGGAAATAGCCTGATCCCAGACAAATTGCCCAGGAAGTCTCTGAAATGACTTCGCCTGCCACAGAGGCAAGGTTGTAAAAATTGAAAAGGTTTTCACTTTTGACTCTTCCAACTATTGCAGAAAGAGACATTTGCTAGTGTATGGTCTCTGAAAACTGTCACCGAGCAAATTAAAATAACAAAAATATCCATCTGTGAACCCCCACACATCCAGCTTTCCTGCCCTGCTCTGTCACAGGGTATTAATCAGGCAGGGTATGTGTGGTGTGCTCCATGGCAGCGGCTGCTACGAGGGTCAGGCAGCTGATACTCAGCATTGCAGAATTTTTACAGGAGATATACACAAGTATTTGTGCTGGAAAACGCCGTGCTCCACTGGGCTGGATGCTCCCTCCTTGTGTACTACAGGAAAAAGAAAAGGGAACAAATTAATAGAAAGGCATGGGAGAAACTTATGGAAAGGCATGACAGAAGCAATGCTGCTGGAGTGTTAAGTGTCCTGCCCAGTTACTGACACATGTCTGGAGATTTTTCATGGGGTCTGAGGAAAGGAAAACAACCTGGAGTACTGATTCCTGAGCCTTTGGTGCGGGAATGGCCTGAGGGATAGGTAGGTATCTGCAATAGCCAGACCAAGGCTATCCAGGACAAGATTTTGTGCTTGAGACTTGTAGGTGCCCATGGAATGTCTGGGATCCTGTCCCGGAGCAGGGAGCCAGGCAAGAACCCTGTGAACCCAAACCCTTAGTTATGAGGGCTTGACTTTTCTGTGGTTGGTTGACATAAGTGGGATGAGCTGACTCCTCTCCTAAAAGACTCGGTCTCTTCTGGATATCACTCCTTTATGCACAGACAAACCAGGCAGCTGTTAGTCTTTTATAAAAAAGTTGAAAATAATGCCCTTGACCTAGCCTTCAAGTTGGAAGAACTAAAAAGAAGCAGCTTATATAGCTATTGGCCATGCTTTGACAGGCTTTCGAATAGCAGTAGCCAGTCAATCTCCAGAAGCTGGACAGTGTGGCACAATTTATAGTATATTTTCTTATAAGTTCCTCAAGGCACCTTAAAACAAAGGAATGAAAAGTTGACATAACTCACCCATAACATTCAATTAAAAAACCCTGTTAATATTATTCTTACAGCAGATAATATCTATAGAACATAGATATTTTTTGCATAGCTGATGGAGTGCTTCCAGGTTTAAAGCTTTGGTGAAGCCATGCCAGAAATCTGAAAACGGTTAATTTTGCAGATAGCCTCAGCACAACTCCATGCATTGGTGGTGTGACAGGAGAGAGGTCCTGATCAGGGTCCTTGTTTCTATACAGCTCATCTGTGGTTAGAGTCAAATCCAGTCCTCAACCTTTAGCTGCCGATGGCTGTTGTGGATCAGGGCCTTGGTTCCCCAGGCCAGAGGTGCTGAGCAGGGCAGTGGTGAAAGTCTCCAGATGTTCACAGCTCTGACTCGCTTGCCACAGGGAGCATTCCCATGCGTCATACTGTCAGCTGCTTGGGCACCATCTAAAGCCTTTAGTCTGTGTCTATATTTTGTAGCACGTATTCTGAACTGTGAAAAAAGCACAGAAATACAGCCTTAAAATAAACCCCTGAAATACACAAATAAAGAAAGAGATGCCATTAATTGCATACTCAGCAACTTGAAAACAGAGCTATTTTTCCGCTTTCTTGACTTCTAAAAAGCCTGCTATTGAGGAAGGTTTTAAGCAATGGTTGAAGTTTAGTGCATAGTTTAAGTGCTTACCTGTATGCCTCCGTTCATTTTCCCATTAGTCAATCAGTCAATATCTTCACAGAGTTTTGGAAAATGCCATGGAGAAGGAGGAGGAAGAGATACAGTCAAAGATGGCCATCACCCAGATGTTCAAAGTTACTTGGGAAGCAGATGAAAAATATTTGCCTGAGGGGATCTCCAAAAGCACCAAAACAACAGAATGCTGCAGAATTAAACTTGTTTCGAAACTTTCTGTGCAAGCTTGTTGGAGTTTAGAGGATCCCCAAATTTGTCAGGCTGGTGCCTGCTCAGCTGGCCAACTCAAGAAAATAACCTCAGAAATGGTCTAGACTGAGCAACAACCAGCCTGTGTCACTCTGAGGCATTATACAGACTTTATGTAGATAACTGGATGCCCCTTTGACTTCCAACTGCTTAGGTCAATAGTCTAACCATTATCACTGTTAAAACACAGCCTCAGGAAGCTTTTCAGCTGTGTAATTTTTAGTAATATGCGTCATTGCAGAACTGGATCCTTTGTGCTTTTATTCTACCAATCTTTAGACCTTAACCCTACTTCATCCCCCAGGTTGGAAGACTCCATGACCCTCAGTGAGTTTTGTTGTGGGAAAAGACCATTGGGAGGTCAACACCTGCCCTTGAAGACACCCTGAAACCCTCCAAGTTTGCCTGGTCAATGGAAGAGTTGGAAATAGGAGACTTTAGACAGCTATCTGGGGACAATCTTGTTATAGTATTTCTGCAGCTCTTGAGGTAAAGCATAGGTCTGCTGTTGGGCTTTGGAGTCGAGAAGTGCAGAAAGCTTCAGCTAAAACTAGCTTAGAAACATTAATTTCCATTAGGAATACTCTTTTTGAACTGCAGCTACTTTGAACGTTTTGAACTGCTGCTACTACTGCAGCTGTTGCTCATAGATTGGTCTCTTCCTTGAGTGGATATGTTAGTGAAAATAAATAAGTACATCTATTCTATTTCACTGAAGAGATGTTGGTGACAATTAATATATTTCTATATTTTTAAATGTAACAGTCCATCTGATCTGGTCTCATGCCTTTGTTAAATGTACAGACATATTAATGGGACATTATAGTCAGCAGCAATATGTATGAAATCAGATTGCATTCAACCTGGAAACGACCTCCACTGTGAACTCTATAAGCAATATATTTTCATACATATCAGCCTTAGAGCGGTAAAAACAAGAAGGAATTAGAGCAGCAGGGTGGTTTATACCTGCATGGGTGAGAGAAGGAAAGCAAATGTTACCTGTTCGTTTCAGGGGTAGGAACCTGCCCCTGGTCCCAGCCCTCCTGAGTCATCTTGCTTCAGTGTCTTTCTCCCAAGCAGACTAAAGGTCTTTTTGAGGTTGTTTGGGAACTATTTTTGAGGAATAGTGTAAGTGAAGTTACACGTATGGAAATGCAGTAACCGGCCATTGCAAGACTTTATTGATGGATACGCTGTAATCAAAATCAAGATCAGATGTAATCTCAGGATATACTCAGTTCATCTCCAAGTCACTGGCAGAGAGCAGGATTTCACTGGTATGTGTAGTCCTGTAGCCTGTAGGGAATCAGACGATGTAAGAGCGGTCCCCTTTGACCCCAGTCTCAGGTATAAATCTGGCCTTGTAAGTTTGGCAGGTGGAGCAAGTGACCCTCTCTGGGGTTTGCATGGAAGAGTTGTGGGAGAAGTTACCACCTTTCATGTCATTAGGAACTCATCCATAGCCTTTTCAACCACCCTTTCCCCAAGTGTCCCCATCGTCAGAGTAGCCAGCTGCTGTGGTGGGTGCTGATATTCATACCAAAAAGGTGTTTCACCTTTCCTTCAGTCCCTTTCTTTATTTGCTTTTTTATGGTTTATAGCAATTTTCCCCCCAATTATTTCAAGGTTGCTTTCAAGAGGGAAAATATCTGCTTAATAAGAGTACAGCTAAAATCTTACATCTAAATACGACATGCCAGATGGCAAATCTGGTGGTGTGATTGATTGGTACTGGGACTATTCGTTTTACTTGGCAGACTCATTTAGCTGAAGGCACTGTGCTTATGTCCTGCTCAATGGTCTTTGGATAAAGTGAATTTACTTGTCTCCTTTTGTACGGGGTTCGCGTGGCCAGGCTTGGGT
>NW_010536183.1:0-10652 GCF_000687285.1 Phaethon lepturus | reverse complement strand
GGTGGGGGAAGGTGTTCTAAGATTTGGTTTTGGTTCTCATCATCCTACTCTGATTTGATTGGTAATAAATTAATTTCCCCAAGTCGAGTCTGTTTTGCCCATGATGGTAATCGCTGAGTGATCTCTCCCTGCCCTTATCTCGACCCACGAGCCTTTCATTGTGTTTTCTCTCCCCTGTCCAGCTGAGGAGGGGAGTGACAGAGCTGCTTGGCGGGCACCAGGCGTCCAGCCAGGGTCAACCCACCACATCATGTTATGTCTGTACCTTCACAACTGGCTTTTAACTATTGTAATTTGCACTTCCGTAGGAATCTCTGACTTACTAGGCATTAAATACAGCACCAGAGCATGGTTTGTCTAACCCTGCTTGGCAAGATGCTCTGGTTCCCTCAAGTTGAGCCTTGTCTCAGCTGAGGGGATGCCATGAACTTTTGCAGTACCTCCACTTGTGGGCATGGGTTGTTTTAGCCAATTTTCTGGGTGAGAAACTTCACTTCCTAGAAAAACCCCTAAGAGAATGAACTCTTGACTCTTGCCAATGTAAGCAATTATCATGGCTGAACAATAACCATTTTGATTGGCCTTTTTATCTCCCAAAACTCTGGGTAGAGAAGCAGTCACCATCTCACACCCTGTTGAAGCCAGCTCTGACTTAACGTTCCCCGTGGTTTTTGGGCTTTTTGTTTGAAGATTAAGAGAGCTTAGTGCATGTGAATAATGTCCTGGCTCCTTGGGAAAACTGCAAACAGATGAATCAAGCAAAAGTTCCTAGAAGTAGAAATATGTGAATTTGCCCTGACTGTAAGAAGAAGAGATTTCTCTCCTTGGAGATACTCAGAAGTGAACTGGCCCAAGACCTGAGCTACCTCACTTAACTGTGCTGCATCTGGCCTGCCTTTGAGAAGGACGTTGCGATAGGTGACATCCAGAGGTCCTTTCCAACCTAAATGACCCTCTAATTCCGTTAATTTAATATCTGGTCAAATACCACTGACTGCAAAATCATAATAAAGCTAGTTCACTTGGGTTTTAAGAAATAGTAAGTTAATCTAATAAGGAAGCAATTCTTCATTTCCAAGTCCCATCTAGCAGAGTGAGGAGGAATTCTTACCTTGAGATGGATAAACCAGTGGAGATGGGCAACATGATGGCTGTTTCAGTTCAGTGCTAATAAATGTGAAATCATTAGGACCCTTGCAAAGCTCTTATTTATTTGTCTCACCTTGGGCTGGTCAAAGATGCCTTTTCAGAATGCCACAGTGACCTCTGCTAAACATATTGCTTTCCAGGTCATCTAATGCCTTTACAATAATCTGGTCCTCTCAGTACTAGTGAAACCTCTCACCAAGGTAACTTCCCTGTGGTTCACGAGCTGGCCTGTCTGGGAGGAATTTGTGCCATTTGTCCCAGCCTTTACCCCGTCAGAAGGTCTGCAACAGGTTGGCCTCTCTCCAGGGCACTCTGCTTATCCCTGCAGATGCTTCTCCCCCAGAAGCTGAATACGGAGCCAAACTCCTTAGCACAAGCACCTAAGTTAGATACCCCAATTTTTTCGCAACTACTACTGATCTCTAGTTCTTTCTCTGATGTCATTAATGTCCATATTAAACAAGAACTGTCAAAAACTTATCTGTAGTGATGCCTAGCAGCCTCCTCCCCCCATCCCAAGACACCCGTGCTCAACACACGCAGACACCTTCCCTTTGGCTAGCTCTGTAACTAGCTAGCAATATAGGTATTAATGCCCAGCACCTCTACCTTTGGTAATAATTTCCTGTGGGGAACAAAGTCAAATGCTTTACTTAAATTAGATAGCCTGGATCTGCTGCATTTTCCTTATCTAAGAAACTGTTTTCATATAAAAAAAAAAGAAAAAGATATGAAATGTCTCTGCTGTAATCTAACATTGATAAAACCATGATGTAATTTATCCTGTCTGCCCTTTGCTTTCACATCTTTAATTACTCTTTCCTTCAGAAAGTGTTGGAGACTGAACAGAATATTGAGTTCAAACCACCAAGCCTGGAGTTCCCCAGGCCCCTTCACATATACAGCTTTTTTCTTATAGTATACGCTAAAACCACAAAGACGTGACTCTCAGGCTCCCAGTTCCTTGGCTAGCTTTGCTATTGACACTGACATTTGTGGGGTTTCCACTACTGAAGGTAGAGGACAGGCCCTTGGCTTGTCCACGTGCAGCAGCTGGAGGTTTTCTGCCTGTTTTTGCAATTTCTGCTCCATCATTTCCATTTCCATAAAGTAGATGGAGGGTTCGGACTCCTGGACACCTTTCTTGCAAATTCATTCAACATTTGGTCTTTTCTCAATTATCCCCAATCTTCATTCTATTTAGCCCTTTTTATGTGTACAATCATATAACTTATTGCAACGGGCTGTTGGCCATTCTCATTTTCCTTTCATACTTTCTGACCTCTGAGGCAAAATTTTTCTTTCCAGACATCCCCTGTTCTGTTTGCTGGGAAGTCTCTACTCATCCTCAGCATCTTCTTTGATGTTCCTGCATGACCAGGAAAGTGGTCTATGGCTTTGTTCAGCTAGTGGTGGTGTGTTCGTTTTGTCTCCTGGTGGGAATATGGAGCTTGCAGTACCTCTTGCCTCCTCCACATTTGCATGACTGAGCTCTCTTCACGTTTCTCTATTAACTGTGTCAGTTGTGGAAATGCTAACGGGGTTAACACAGAGTGTAACAGAGTCCTCTGCTTAACATGAGAGAAAAAGCAAGTGCAACACTAGACTACACATAGAAAATAATGCAGACAAAATTTGCAAGCTACTATGTGACTTGTCTATATACAGTATTGATTATTTTATGTATAGGAGGAATCAGTGCAGAAAAAAATTACAAAGAAAGAATGAAGACTTTGTAAACCTACTCTGTTCACAATTGAGTTGGTTTTCCTTAGGCTGGAGACAAACAGCGAGGAGCATAATGAGCCTCCGCAAACGAAGGAGCGATCCGCAGAAGGCAGTACTGGGAGCCCTCCTCCCCGGCCCTGCGCTGCAGCATGAGGGACGCTTCATGGAAGTGAAAAGGTAGGAAAGTCTACGTTGATACAAGAGCTTAGCACAGAATTGGAGTGTCTAATTAATTGTCGATAAACGTTATAGGAACTGAAGGAATTAGCAGGATTCAAGAAAGGATTGGAGGCCGATAGAAACACTATGGCAGCAGAGTACAATTAAATCATGTGCTTGTGAATGTCTGTATATATTTATGTGTATTCAGTGTATACACACGTCCACACGTGTTTATATACAGACATACTTCTGCTTTGTAGATGCAAATATACAAATATCTATGCATATAAATACTTGCTTAAATGGTATATCAAGACTACAAAATCAATATTAATGAATGACCTCGGGCTAGCACAGAACTGCTCTCTGGTTGGCATTTAGATATTGTTATTCACCAGATGTGCAAACTGAAGGAGAGACAAAACAAGGGCTCCAAAAGGAGCTGCAAACGGGGGCTGCTTGTGCCTGTCTACTACCTTTACCACTGAGGACCTCCCTACTTCCAAAGCATAAATGGCCTTAAAAAGCTATTGACTTTCTATCCAGAGCCCATCAAAAGGAGTGGAAGGACACCCACCAGCCAGGCCACGGGATGTTTCTGTTTCTTAGTGCGAGGTAGGTAACCATAGCTATTTGCAAGGGAAAAATGACTGAAAACATCAAACAAGTGAGACATCTGTTTTGCTCTCACCAAACATCACCATGCTGCAGATGTGCCCTCATGCAGATGAAGGGTTATTTTCTCTCTATTCCTCTTCCACAAACAAAAAGGGGAAAAAACTGTAAGGGCTGTAATCCTTGAATAGGCACATTGTTTGCTTTTCATGAGGAAGTGCACAACTTCAGTCATTCTGTCATCTCCAAACCTCACTGGTGCTGGAGAGGCTCAGCAAGACCTACTGGTTTCAGACCTGCTCACTGTGAGCACCGGGACACCTCTGCACCAGCCAGCTGCATCAGCGGATGCTCAACATCAAACGCCAGCCCTGCAACAAGCTTCCCTCTTTTAAAAATGGTGGATGAGCTCATTCCATAGCCATTTAGTGGATATAGGACATCTTGGGCACCGCGGTAAAGCTCCCACCATTCCTACTAAAGGGGTTGACTCTATGTATAGGACTGAACAGGCCTACAAAAAATGATTACACTTAGATTAGGACTAAGAAAATGGGTCTGAGAAAGAGAGGAAAGCAAGTGCCCAGCTGCTGTTCCAGGACCAGGGGTCTCATCTGTCTCTTGAAGGCTCAGCAGCGCTGTGCAGTTTTCTCAAAACTCACCACCCGACTGTGAGATTCATTCTTATAATTAAATATTAACTCTGGTTAAACCAAAGAGATTCCACAGAGATGATTTAATATTTCAAGATAAATATCATCTCAGCTTACGAGCATACTATCCACGGTAATTAGGAAAGCTACTTGTTTCTGTAATTTGAAATTATATTCAGTACAACCTCCTAAACTGATGTCATTATATTCACCAACATTTACCACAATGAATTTCACTTTGCCCAGTTAAAGGCTTTTTTATTTTAAAAGAGGAAAAATTTAAATGAAAAAACCCCCACTAAATCTTAGAGTATGATCCTGAAACCTCTGTTTGCCTGCTTCCCTGCTCTGGAGTCTCTTAAGTTCCTTTGTTGCTGGTAGTCCTAAAGGTCTCGCATGCATAAAGGTCTTCTCCTGAGCATGTACAGAGGTGTCTCTGTTCTCAATAAGGCAGAGCAGACCACCTCATGCCTAAGATATGTCCTTGTTGAGACAAGTCCTACAAACACTGGCCACCTCCCTGTGGGATTTCTCTGGTGGAGGACAGTAAAGACACCTAAGTATAGGATTTTGGTTTCTGCTTTCATGTCCAGCTTTGCACCATGACATGGCCCAGCCACAGTAACCTGCCTGCGCGCTCCACGCCGTTGCCGGTTCTGCATGCCACTGTGCCCATCTCGAGTAACTCCATGTTTGCACCCATTGTCTGAGCCAACCTCATGAGATCTCTGGCTCCACACCAACGTACACAGTTAAGTGCTTCAGATTGCTTTAAATCTGCAACTGGAAAGAAAATTCTATGTTGGGTTTATTAAACATATAGCCTGGTTTTTAATGCTTACTGTATTTTAATCTTGGATGTAGTCATGTAGCTGCCTGAGGCCAATCAAAGGTGCAACTTTTGGTAAACTGTTTAATGTTCTGAGCTTATTCCTTCTCTCTGTTGGGAAAGAGGAGAACAAGTGCCTCATCATATTTGTATAATTAAAGCAAAAAAGAAAATCATAACCTCCACCCTCAGTCACAACTGGGAATTCGTAAGTGTGGAATGCAGTCAAATACAATTATTTATCAGTCCTAGCCTGAGAATAGCTTTTATGAAAATCCTTTATTATCCTTTCAATCAAAGACAGACGAGGCAAAACTATCCTATGGCTAAGTCATTCTGTCCTTCAATACCTCTCGTACTATTTTATCCTTCTATGTATTTTCGCTAACATTTTTTGTCCAGTTTTCTGGGCATTAGTGGTTGGGGTTATTTTTGGTTTTGCTTCCAAGCATTTTGACTTAGGTATGAATGAGGGCATTCGGCCTTTGCTCTGCTCACAGAACTGTAAGTGTGGGAGCCGTTTTGCCATCCTGTTGAAGGTGAGATTGTGCTTTCAAATTAGATATGGACTACAGGGTCCAATTCTGAGCTTCATTGCATAGGACAAACCATCCCCACTGCATTTTTTCTTCATCAAGATGGATGCCACAAGCAGTAACACAAGACAACTCATATATTCCATACAATTTCTTCTCGTTGTCTCTATGTGACACAGTCATTTGACTTTTTGGTTTCAGTGGAAGATGCTGTGGTACAGCACTGCCAATTTCACCCATCAGAGACCTGCATTGTACCCAGAAGAGAGAAATGGAGTGATTCATATTCATTTCTGTAAGAGTCAAACTGCAACCTTTTTAAGGGACCCTTACTGCCAGCCTTCCCACATGGTGTGGCACTAAAAGTGGTACCTGAACTAATCCCACACTTTGCTGTCAATTTGCTGTTCAAAATATGGATGTGTTAGCCTAAAGGTGTAAGAAAGACAACTGTTGGAAGAGGTAATATTTCAGGTTTGAAAATGTGCTCGTACGGAAGACTTCTCTATGTTTTCTACCTGTACCCATCAAACCAATTAAGTGTGCTACCTCTCTGTGCAGACTTGACCTCACTACTGTTTGTAGTCTGAGAAGGAATTCAAGATATTCTGAAATAACAGTAAAGGCTGAATAATGATTTAAGGATAGCAAGCTATGAGACCTTTTCCTCTGGAAGCTGGCTGAAATCCCAAATTAAACCCTTTCATTGCAGCAACTGGCTTGAAATTCCTAGTTCAAAGCAAAAATAGTCAAAACTATCTCCTGAGGAATGGAGAGTTGACCCATCTGAAATCTGATCTACAGGCCATATCTTTAAAAGTTCTAGTAGTCCTCACATAATTATTGTGTGGTTGACTTTTTTTCCCTACTCCCACATGTGCACTTCGATAGAAAAACACTCTTTATTTTTCTGTTTTATGAATAATACAGAAATACATAAATAATAGATATGTTATTAATAAAATAGCCAAATATGTATTCCCCTCAAAATGCATGAGTTTGAACAGAATGTCAAACAGATTACTGGATGAATATTTGATATTTTAATTTATTGGGCAATTTCTTACAAGAACAGCTGAACTTCTCAATTAGACTTCATACCCCTGTCCTCCATCACATCTGCCACCAATTTATGCCATGTTCCTTTCCACTCCTATGAACCTGCCTCTCAGGAAAGATTGGTGGTTGCAAGAGCAGTCAAAAACTACCTTCAAGCTCATACGGAGACTGTCAGTTGTGGGCTGATCCTCAGCATAGATCAAAACAATCTTTGGAATGCTCTAACTTGCTCCAGGACTTCATGTCTCTTCTTTCTGGGGTGCAAAGACATCTTCTCACAGCAGATGTCTGAGAGCAGATGAGCTTTTGCACAGCAGCAGGCAAAGTTCCCCAGCCGGGAGCTAGAACGAGGGTCCAGCATAGCCCCAAATCATGCAGCAACAGCTTCAGACTCATGGGCAAAAAGACAAGCTTTTGCACAAGCTGAAACCTCCTGCCCGAAAGACATGGGCACCGCAGGCAGCAGGATGGTGGGAGCCGGGTGGAGCCCAGGTCCCACGTCCTCCTTGCTTAGCTGAAGCTAACAGGGCTCTTGCTCCAAGAGTGATGCAAACAGTACTGCAATACTGTTGTATAAACAAAAGGCTCATGACAACTTCAGATTCCCTCTTTGGTCTTGCTCCTGCATACCCAACGACCAGGCAGAAAGCAGAACAAGTCCTGGAAACCCCACAGCAATGATTAAGACACAGGGGAAACATGCATGTGGAAAGAAATTAAATGCACTAATGCTCTTGAGCTGCCTGAAATTTTATTTAATATATTTTTCAATCATTTTGAGAACGGTGCACATTTTTTCTCAGCCATGACATTCTGACTTTTCAAGAAAATAAAAAAATAAATTTGACTCAAGGAGAAGATAAACAACAGCCACCAGGGTTTCTGCAGGAGATGTCTCCCAGCTCCTCTTGCTGGCTTTCTGCTCTTCCCACTGGAGAAGCAGTAAAACAAGCAGAGAAAAGCATGGAGGCTCCCCCAAACAGAGCAACTCTACGCCATTTCCACCCAAGCTGAACTAAAATAGGTTTGTGGTTCAGCTCAGCTCACTTCCATTTTTCAGCCCACCTTGCTAAGCAATTTGTAAAGATGAAAAAGAGACATTAGAAAATAACAGAAGGGGAAGGAAAGTCTGACTCACCTGAAGCAGGAATAGAAAAACATATTTTCTGAGAATAGATGAAAAAGGAGTAATTTTTGTCTTGAATTCACCTGCAAAACTCTTTGCTGCAAGCTATTATTGAGGTGAACAGCCTTTTACTGTTAAAATCATTAGACAGCTATGTGAAGTACCTAATAAACTGGATATAAATTAAAAGACAGATTTTTCAGAAAACTTAGTGCATATTAGACAATTACAACCGTTTTTAAAAGCCAGAAGACTTTTCCATTGATTTCACCTACACTGCACCTCCAAAAGCATCTGGTCCCAAATTCCTCTTCATTTTAGTCTCAAATACCTTTCATTGGCCTGAATCAGGAAAAATAATTTGATTCACAATGCAGAAGAGTTTTGCAATGTTTGACATTGGGTCATGTTGAACGAGAGCCTGTCCAGGTGCCGTACATCAGGCCCACCTATAGGTGCAGTTATATTATGTTTTCGAAAGCCGTTTGGCCACATTGGCCACCAAAGCACAGCAGCTGCATTTATTGTGCTTTAGGAGGTGTAACACAACCCAAGCCCCAAGCAGACATTTCCAAGAAGCTCCACCCCAAGGGCTTGGTTGGGGCAGATGGGTAAGTCGCTCCCATCTACTCCAGGGTGGCACAGGCCATTGCCTGTTAACCTTTGCACAAACCCCACTACGCCAGACGCTGCACATCCCACTCTCATTTACAGTAAGTATTTTAAAGGTCTTAAAAATCAAGCAGTTTCCTTTGTCACGTGTGTCCAAAGAAGCCTGGCTCTTCTTGGTACTCTGGATCCCGCTGAATGGGCTTCCAAGGGAAAGGGTTATTATCACCACTACATTTTGGAAAAAAATGGAACGTTGCCTAAAATTGCTTTCCGAAGTAGAGCGATGTCTGGACTGCATGGTCCTCCACGTGAACCTCCTGGGGTGACGGCAAAGGCTTTCGTATGCTCAGAGGCACTGTGCAGCACTGCACGTACCGAGGATCATTGTCCTTGTCTGGCAAGGTAAGGGCCGTGCCTGGTGTCAAGAGTGATGCTGAGACCTCTGGCAGGCTGCTGGCAAAGCTGTCCCATGGAGCAGTCACCCAGAGAGCACACAATGATCCGCTGCCACCACCGCATGCTGGATTCAGACCATGAAGCAAAGGGCTTTCTTCCACTGCGCAGGTGTCTGTAAGGCGGTTTTCTAGCCTGCGGAGTACCCATCATTGTGAAGAGATCACCTTTTGGGCTAAAAAGAGGGGACTGCTCCAACCTGTTTGTCTCCATCGTTATGCTCTAAGCATAACAACGATCAGAAGGTCACAGTCGGTGAAGCTATCACCATGTGGGACAATATCTAGTCTAAACTTTCCCTGGCTTCTGTGTTACTCCCAACCAGCCTCCAGGATCATGCTCTTATGCTGCTGTTAGTGTCATGAGTCCAGGGACACTGTGGACTTAAAAGTGACTTGGTAAAAACCAGCAAGACCCAACTGCACGTCTTTCACTGCAGCTCTGAAGATGCTCATTGGATTTGTCCCATGGCAGGAGGGGGTGCAGCAGATCCTGGAGCCAGTGATGGGCTCCTTGAAGCTAATAGGCTTGGCACCGCTTGTGCCCATGCTGATCTGACCTCTCCTACAGCAAAACAGCTTTTGAAGCACCTGATGATGAAGATGTAACTATCAAACATGGTGGGTGCTTGGGCACTGGCCCAGGGAGGTCTGGCATGAATATGGAGTAGACTTCATCCAGGTGCCTCTGTGAGTTCTTTTAATACACTAGGTGCAAGGTCTAGGTTGGATGAATAAATAAGATGAAGAAGTTGAACCCTGAATTCATTACTTGAAGTTCTATGAAAGTCTTTCTGGTAGTTTGTGGTAACAGTTAGGGGTCAACCGAGGCAAGATATGAATGGGGATGGCAAAAGAGTCTTTGTCAGTTCATCTGTGAGAGCTTTTGGTGAGAGTCACTCCCCAAAAGGGAATTATCTCCATTTATCAACATATAGAACAGGTTAATAGCTATTCTTATTGTGTGGGGATGCAAGCAAGCTCATTTCAGGAATCAGAGAATGAGAAGGCATTCACTTTCTCACAAGATGTGCTCTAAGATGAGAAACCATCCTTCCCCTGCATTTGTACAGCCCTGAGCACACGGGAGCCATAGTCCAGGACAAGCTCCTGCTTAGGAGTGAACACAGCCTCTTTCTCTCCATCTCTCCCAGCCACCCTCAGTTTGCATTAATATATGGCTGGGAAATAAAGTCATTTCAAGTCATTGCATCTCCTAGGCTTTTTTCTCCTTTTGAACTTGTCATGCTAATTTCTAGCCTCATCTGCCAGCCATGAATCTTAGTTTAAAATCAAAGCATTTCCAAGCAGACTTTCTCAAGAGAGCCTCTGACAGAGGCAAAGCCATGTTTGCCACCAGAAGGAGACTTCTCAGGCAAAGTGCATTGCACAGCTGCTGAAAGCCTGTTTCTCTGGGGTATCTTAGTGCTAATCAAGGCAGGCATGGGTGTTCAGTTTGGGAGTCAAAAAAAACCAGAGAGACATGAAAATCCACAAGACGACAGAGATTCAAGGATGAGCAGGCAATCAGGGACACACAAAGTAAGGTCCACAGCAGCAATACTTAAAAAAAAAAAAAAAAAAAAAAATCAATATAACCCTTTAAGAGGGGGTCTTCGTTTGATTGCTGTTCTTTTACATGAACAGCAGTTACTGGGTCGGAGATCTGCAAAGTATCTCCTGTTAGTACATTGCTGCACTGCTGCCCGATGGGAGCTATCATTTTAAAGA
>NW_010536182.1:26713-30724 GCF_000687285.1 Phaethon lepturus | reverse complement strand
GTTAAAGCTGCCTCCTCGGCATCGCTTCTAGCCCCGCGCAGGCAGGAACGCAAGTGATTTCATCTTCTCCGAGCCACCAGATGCCAAGCTCACAATTATGAGCTGCCATTAATAAGGCGGCTTCTCCCACCGCTCCCGCTTGGCTCAAGCGGAGTTGGAAGAAGAGAACTGAGGGGAAGATACACAGCGTCGGCAAACTAACCCTCCACTTCACTACACCGACTGAACAGGAAACTGATGAAGCACATTACCTTCAAACCGCCCCATCCTGAGAGCGCCCGGAGGGCCGCAGCAGAGGATGATGAGATGCCAGCCCAAGCAGTCACCTTCAGGGCAGCAGACAGCTCTTAGTCCTTTGAATTAACAAGAGAGGTCCCCATCGGGACAGCACAGTGTTTCGTACTTGTGGGACTCCATCCTTAATACCTACTGACACTTCCTGGGCAGGGGCGTGTAGGTTAGGGGTCCAGTCACACCTGGAGTCACTCCTGGAGTCACTCCTGGAGTCACACTGCCGCTCCTCCACAGGTGGGGCTGAGGACATTAAATGGGTCTTCACCACTCGCACCTGGGCCAGGGCTGAGCCACGCCACGGGGTGCGCCGGGTCCCTGCCCTCCCGACTGGCTCTCTATCCTTCCTCCATTGACCTTAGCCTGCTCTACATGATCATGGGGCTGCTGGGAATCTGTTGCTGTGGTCACCCGGCCCTGTCACCTCGCTTGGGTACAGGTGGTCAGTGTGGGTACCCTCATCTCCTGCTGCTTCAGCTAATCGTGCCTTCTACAAGGCCCTCATGGTGGGAAACCCCAGGCTGGCTGGTGGATCTGGGGGTCCTGGGGTCTGTGCTGTTAAGGCAAAAGCTGTGTTTTTCCTCCCTGACCTGACACTGGGATCACCTGTTGAGGTCAGAAAAATTGCAGACAGTTTTTTCCACAAAGCCAGACTCAAATCAAGGCTTTCCATGGACACAGAAGTCCTCCCTCACGTTCTTCTCACCTTTATGCTGTTTCTACGGTACGCAAGGTTCAAGCAAGCCACTTTATCTTCAAAAAGTACCCTGATGAGGAAAAAAGAAAAACCCCAAAACTCTTGACCCTGTATTCCAGGTGGGGAAGTCAAGCAGCCGGACCTTGCTTTTAGGACCACCTTTGGCAGAGGTAGTATTTAAACTTTGGAGCGCCAGGCCATTGATGGATAATATTCTTGTTTGCAGAGTGGGAGACGGTCTTAGTCCCCATATAACCAGGACAGCAGACGACAGGGCTGCCGACAGCCTTCCTCAGCTGCCAGGTCATTCCTCCCAGCTCACTGTGCCCGAGGGCTCTTAAAATTTAGGTCAGATGCACCACAGCTGCAGTCAACTCGACTCCCTGCCGAGGGTCATGGCGGGAGATGTCAGTCTGCAGCAGAAGTTACGGGAGGCTCGATGGTGTTCTGCACCAAGATATCCCAGTTGTGCAAACGTGCGAATAAGGAACTTTAACCCTTTAAGCGCTGGAGTTGATGAGAAAGCTTTCTGGTCACCTCAGGATAGCAGGCAGTTTCATCTCTTTCATGTGTGGGATGCACAGCGTCTTATTTCTTCTGTGTCTCCAGTGTTGTCATAGAAGCAAGTAACATATTTTTCTGAGACAGATCCACTTTGGTACATCCTGAGCTGGTACATTTTGTGCTTAGTTTCTGTTTCCAGAGGACAAGAACAGCAATTTCAAACCTACCTGAACTTTTAGGATATCGTAGCATGCTGTGTATTTTAAAAGGATCTGTGGTATCCATCTAGAGTCAACAGATTCAAATTGAGGGGGTGTGGGTTGTAGCAGACGATGCTGCTGCTCAGTGGGTTTTGACTGTTAATACAAAAATTAAGCAATGGATTTATTTGAAAATACCAAATATTTTTAGAAATCATTTGTACATTCAGCCTTTAATGTAGACGGGGGGAAAAGACTTTTCAAGGGTACAATTGCCTTGGAATTCAACTCAAATTAAAAAGCTGAAGAAGCCCAACTCCACGCCTGGAATTATTTTTTTTTCCATTAAAGATTCAAAAATTACATGAAACTGGGTGCAGCCCAAAATCTTTTCCCCTTGTGGAAATCAAAGTGATGATCTGATTCCATTTGATTCCCGGGCCCTGTAACCAGTTTGCTCATACTTAGGGCACTCAGTGATCCCACAAAAACAGAATTCAAAGCCTGACACTTGAAAAAACCAAGTACCTGCGCTCAAGTTGTGTTTTAGCTGGCATCCCTCTAGGGCCTACCCCGTCAGGGTAAGCAGAGCACGTTTACCTACAGCGAGGATTTCAGTCTGCAACCACTTGGCTCAGTCCTTAATTTCACAGGGAGAACGACCTCCAAAGGAGATGGCTTTGAACTTCTCACCAAAGAGCCCTTCTGGAAGGGCTGTGTCATACTGACTGCCTTATGCCCTGTTTCACCACGAGCATTCTTCTGTTCAAGTTTTCTTTGTCTGTTTAGTAATGATGGTTCATGGTGGAGCCTGTTTCTAAGATAAGTCTACTAAGAAGCTGGATCTGCAAGACACAAGACTGTTAATCAGCTCTGGGAAGGTGCACCTCGTGACATCCAGCTGGAAGATAGGATCCCACTGCTTCAGCTTGGGAACCAAACCTTCCAGACTTTGCTCAAGCTTGATGTTGTGATCACTCAAATGAGCATTTATGCTAGTGGTCTAGCAGGAATTGTGTACCATGCTCTCAGTGTATCATAGCTGGAGGAACATTTTCCATAACATATGGAACTTCAGCCTATGTTTGTAACAAGGCATGTCACTTATGAGTACAGAACTGCCTCCCATGTCAAATTAAAAACAACCACCCAGGAGATCAAGTACTACTCAAAGCTATCTCAGAAGCAAATGTTTTTCTCCCCAAAGAAATGAAAGTCTGGAATAAATAGGACTGCCACCCTGAACACGGGGGTCCATGTAAAACTGATACAAACTGAGATTCCTGGGTCCCTTTCTTCTTTCTCACCAAGGTGCCCAGTGTGAAAGCACCAAAGCAAAGTAAGCAGCACCCAGCTGGTCCAACCTCCTTCACCAGGAACATCCCTTCATCCTGCACAGCCACATTTCAGAAGGTGATGTATGGAGACACAGTCCCTGTCTGGAGAGAGCAGAATCACACAGAATCACAGAATCAGTAAGGTTGAAAAAGACCTTTAAGATCATCAAGTCCAACCATCAACCCAACACCACCATGCCCACTAAACCATGTCCTCAAGTGCCACATCTACATGTTTTTTGAGCACCCCCAGTGATGGTGACTCCACCATCTCCCTGGGCAGCCTATTCGAACACTTGACCACTCTCTCAGTAAAGAAATTTTTCCTAATATCTAATCTAAACCTCCCCGGGCGCAACATGAGGCCATTTCAAGCCAGCATTTGCTTTGAGTTTTCCATGACCAGATATTTGCAGCCTAGCATCAGTCCTCTATCTGGAGCCCTCAAAAAGACTCTCGCTCCCCTCCCGCACCGCTGCCCACGCTCGGCGCTGTCTCTGCAGGCACTCGCCTGCTGTGCGCCCCCTGGGCGGGCGCAGCCGAGGAAGAGCCAGCAGCCCCTCTTGCTTTCATCCAACCTCTGGCAGGAGTCCCTGCACGGCTCTGGTCCCTGCCGTCGCACCGCGTGCAGAGGCTGTGCCGACAGCGCCGCGGGGTGACCAGAGACCCCCCGCCCCCAAATCGCCTTTTTCTGGCCGAAGAGGGAAACAGGAGGTGCCAGCCCCTGGAGGGGGCAGGGACCTCCCTTTGCCGGCCGCAGCCCAGCATCGCCTCTGTGGCAGCGCCGGGGTGAATCCAGACTCAGATAAAGCTGCTATTGCTTTTCCCAGGAGAAACAGGAGCAAATTTCATCTCGCTGGTACCGTTATTTCAGATTATCCAGCAAACAGGCTTCTGTGCGTCCCTCTGATGTAAAAGATGGCCATCAGGGCTCTGGTGGGGTCACAGAGGAGACCTAAAGCTTCAGGACATCACCGTGCTC
>NW_010536182.1:22673-26682 GCF_000687285.1 Phaethon lepturus | reverse complement strand
CAGCACCTCCCGGGTGCCGCTCGAGGCAAGGCAGCCTGACGAGCCCCCCGCGACTCAGAGGGGCGGCGAGCAGCCCTTGGGGAGCACAGCTGCCTTTCCGCTTAGGCGAACGAGCAGCAGTTGTATACCAAACGGGAAAGCCGTGCGCCCCAGTGCAACCGAAGGACAGTGACAGTTCCCGCTTTAGAAAACATTCAGAAAATGATCACATTTTTAGAACAAAAATTAGGAGCCAATTTAGTTCTCCACCTAAATCCTCCTCAAGTCCAACCTTCAGGTTCATCTTCAGTGAGGATACTTCACCCATCTCAGTCCGACCTAAAGCAAGGTGGAAAGGGGTAAAGATGTAGCCGGGCTCTTCTCAGTGGTGCCAGGATGAGAGGCAACAGACGCCAACTGAAATATATGAAATTCAACCTAAACATAAGAAAAACTCACATGTTGTGAAGGTGGATGAACAAGCAAACAGGTTGTCAGGAGAGGCTGTGGAGTCTCCACCCTTGGAGAAATTCAAGCACTGTCTGGATGTAGTCCTGGGAACCCTGCTCCTGCTGGTCCTGCTTCGAGCAGGAGGATTGGATTAGACATCTCCAAAGCCACCTGGAGAGATCTCCAACCTCAACTCTTTTGTGACCTGGTTGTTTCATCTGAAAACATCATCGTAACTTTCTTGAAAGGAGTTGCCACAGACATGCCTTCACATTCTTCTGGCTGAGGTTTGGGAAAAAGCTTCGCTCTCCAAGGAGGCACCATAACCGTACTCCTTTCCCTGACCCTTAAGCAAAGTCCTTCCTAAAAAGCAGTCTAGTTTATAGTTTAATTTTAATTATCTTTTTCATAAAGTAATGTCCCAAACATTTTTTATTTTTGTTACTCTGTGTGTGGCAGAAGGCAGAAATCGGAGAGGATGAAAGCCGAACATGGGAGAACTGGGAAGCAGCTTCGGAGTCACTGAGTTACCTCAGGGTTGCTGTCACATCCGTTATTACTCATGACAATGACCTCCTGCAGACTAATGAACACACGTCCTGTCAGTCCTCCAGTCACCATGGGGAAAATGAAAAGCTTTGGACAGCTCTAGGAAGGGTCTCAATTTCGAGCCAATTTTATATCACAGCCTGTTTTTGGCCGGCGCCGCTTGCTCGGGTCCTCCTCAGAGCTGCTGTTATGGGAAATGTTTTTTCTTCCTTATAGACGACCATCTCTTCTCCTTGCCCATGGCTCATGTCCTGAGTGATAAAAGCGCAGGCCCGGGAGTTGTATCAGGGTCAGGGTGAAATCCAGACCCAAACCCCAACAAGGTCAACAGGACCCAGATTACTCAGATATCTGTTCAAACAAAAATATGTGTTCCGGCAACCTTGGTCAAGACTATGTTCAATCATGTTTCAATATTGGACACTCTTTATTTACCACTGGTAACTTCTTTTTTTCCTTAGAAAATAGGTTTTTAGCAAAATAAAGACTTGTGTTGTTGTTTTGCAAAGCTAGCTGACCTTGAGCTAATTAACTGCGTTTGAAGACACGCAACATACCCTCACGCTAAGCAAAACAATGAGAAACCTATAAATAAAAAGGAGCTGCTGCTAAATTTCACATTTTCTGCTTTAAACTTAAAGATTTCCACGGGAGCAGGAGGTCACTTCACTGGCTATATTTGTCTCTTTAAAATTAACAGAAAGGAAAAAATAGGCCCTTTTGCCCTCGAACTGGAACATAAGGTCAGGATGACAAGTGGTGCTGGCAAGGCTGGGGAGCCTGGCCGCGTCCGAGACTCCTTGTAGCTCCAGTCATCACCATCAAAGTGCTGGCACCGCCCTGGGCTCCGATATGCCGCATCCAGTGGGGTGGAAAACAATATTCCTCTGGTGTCCTGAGTCATCGCCCTGCCGTAGACAAAGTCTCCATGAGATTTTAAAAAAATAAAAAATAATAAAAAAAAAAATTAAAAATAGTGTGCTCAGTCTTTCCTGTCAGTTCCTGGCATGTGAATGCTAAAAACATCAGGAGAAAAATACTCGCCATTTGTTTCCAGAAACCCTGGGGAACGGAGATGTGAAATCTGGGGGTGACTTGGTGGCTCTCCTACAAAATGGCACTGTCAGACCCCCAGGCATTCCACTGACCCATGGAGCTGCTGCCGGTGAGGGGCCGAGCCCTCGCTTCAGCCCTGCGCGGGCAGCGGGGTCCGTTCCAATGGCTGCTGTGATGAGCCAAGATGGGAGCTGTCTCTGTGCCGACGGGAAAGTAGACCCTCGCACGATTTTGGTGCCCCTGCTCTCCACTGCTCTCCTTTCGGCCCTGCTTGGCTCCAGCCAGGCTGAGGCTGAACCTCCTCTGCCGGGGAACCGGCACGAAGCCCGCAGAAGCAAAGGGACACTGAGCTGAGGTTGCTGTGAGCTGGAGGACAAGCGGTGGCTTAGGTGCAAGCCCAAGCCAGCTCTCCACAAAAGACTGTCTTCATCTCTCTAATCGGACATGCTGCTTGGACAAGCCAAGTGTCCCAAATGCTAGAACAACCGACAGTGACATCAGAAAGCAGATCGTGGTTTGGTAAACCAGGTTTTGGTGTTATCTCCACCTGTAAACCTTGACTGACTCTGACCTCAGTTGAAACCTCAAAGCAGCAGATCATGAGAGTCACTGTATAGCAATGACATGGCTTGGGTCTGAGGACACCTTGTCCACCTTCTCCTCCAGCTGGGTCCAAGAAGTGCCTCTGCTGACCAACACCTCCTGCAGCCCAGGTGCCAGCCATTGTCTCCAGGAATTGCCAGGCTTCGTTTCCAGTGTTCATGCAGAAAAAGGATTAGTATTATCTAACGAACAAGAAACATCAACTATACTCTTTGATCATCTCCAGACTGACTCCCACAGCATAATTTTAATTGCTAAAGTTATAGTCACACAGCTCGGATCTGTCCCAAGGACTAGGAAACTTGAGGACACTTCTTTTTTTCCCCCTTTTTTTTTCTCATGAAGGAACGCTTGCCCTGCTGGGCAGATGTACGACGTAACTGCAGTGCCTCAGGCACCCAAAGGAAGTGGAAAAACCCAAGACGTACGTACCCACCTCGTGCTGAGATTCGTCAGCCTGTAAATAGCAGGGATGGCTCTCGTGCTCCCAGAGGAACCGGGGAAATAAATACTCCTTCCCCTGAGTACCACCGGGCTAAAACGCAGTTGCCGAAGGTCCCACCATGGGTCGAGGTTCCCCTGTGGGGCTGCAGATGAGCCTGTTGAGTTTGAGGCTGCTCACTGGCATTTGGAAGGAATTTGTTCCACCAGTGGAAACTTTTGTGGCCGAAGCAGCTAGCGAGGGAAAAGCCAGTTAAACTTCTTACCCTCTACGGAGGGTAAACTTAAAAACATGACTTAGATGCGTAATTTAGAAAACCAAGATAAAAACCAAGCCAGCTGCTTCTCCCAGAGGTTTTTTTACAATTATTGCTTATCGGGACAGCTGCATGGACTCCATGCCATGCTTTGAGTGCAGACTTTTCTGGCTAAGCCGTGAAACCCACCAAGTGTAATTTTTGACTGTGTGATTTGTCTTCCCTGAACAGATTCAAAAACCAGTGAAGCATCAGGATGAATGCTTCAGGTGAAGCTGAATGAATGAATCAGGTGAACTGCGAAGCACCTTTGCGCACGCAGACTTCGGTGACTAGTAATACCCGTATTATGGTATGATGAAACCTTTGGCAACTAATTTGTCAATTTTTTTGTTTTTTTTTTTTTTTATGTGAGGGTATCAGCAGATGATAAAGTTGAAAATCTTGGCATATCAGAGGAGCTGTGCTTGTGTACGGACAGTGAAAATTAATTTACCACTAATTTGGCCTTGGTCTAAACTAAACCGAAATGAATGCTGAGGTCTCATCTCACCTAGACTGGCTTCTAGTTGACAGCTCTGAATAATTCAGGAGAAAGCCTCTTTCCTGCCAATTACTGCTGCAGACAATTCCCAGCACCACCGGCCCCTTCACTGTGCAGACCCTGGCTCCTC
>NW_010536182.1:17082-22608 GCF_000687285.1 Phaethon lepturus | reverse complement strand
CACCCAAGGCAGAGGGGAGGGCAGCGCTGCCCCGGCTTGCAGGGAACTGTCATGTAAAAATAAGATTTCTGTCTTCTCTGTTGATTAGGCACTTCCATGAGTAAAGGGAAAAGGCAGAAAGCCACCTCGACATGCGCATCCTTCTTCGTCGTGTGAAGAATATATCCTGTTGGTCAATGCAATGTGTAGCTTTAATAAATTAATTGCAACTCCCCTTCCTGGGCTGTCTTTCGCAAACACCCGTGGGTTGAGCAAGCTATCCCACCTGGCCCCCACCATCCCAATGAGCTTGAAGCCCTACAATTCACACAGACCTCCCATTCTTCTTGTTGGTTCCTGCGCTGTGTCCATGCCTCCATGAGCATGCTCCTCTCACCTCATCTCTTCATCGCTTTGCTGCCAGCAAGCCGCTGTGAGGGCCAACGCTGAAGTGTCCCATCCATCTCCTTCAAGAGACAACCACCGTGACCAGCTACTCTGCAAGTGCACGAGGTCTGGGTGGCACGTGGAAGGATTTCAGCCTTGTTGATGGTCCAGGTAGGTCCTCATGAGCACAGGGTGGGATTTCAGGGTACAACGGGGAGCTCAGCTTCCTTTTAAAAAGCTTGAACACTTACAAACATCGGTGTTAAACTGGGGCTGTTAGATCTGCAAATTCAAGCACTTCAGAAGCGCCAGCGTTAAAGTTTCATATCCAACTTAAATCAGTTCTCTCGGTCGTTGATCACTGGCTGACACACATTTTTCCCCTGAGCAGACCGACCTCAGGAATGTGCGGTTAACGTGTGGTTTGACATGACACTGGCTTCAGCTGCAGAAGCGGGTAATTGTCCCGAATCCCACTATGACCAGCTGGTCAAGGACTTCCTCCGTGCCACAGTTTCTTGTCCCCACGTGGTGCCAGGACAAGTCTTTGTGGGGCCAGGCTGCCAGCTCAGCCATGGGCTTCACCTGGTTTAAAAACGCGTGGCTCTGCTCCGACAGGCAGCGCTTCATGCGGCGCACGGGATGGATGTGCGCTGTGTCAGCCTGGGGGTAAAAAGGTCTCCGTAAGGATTTCTATCTGCCCCGTGGGACCCTCCTCCCTTTGCTGTGGAGCGAGACGGAGCCTGCAGGAAGAGACGGGTGACCGTACAGTCCGGCCGATGGAAAGTCCACGGCCGCCACCGCGGCCACTGCTACTTGAGTTTTGTGCAACAGGTTTCCGAGAGGCAGCTGTTGGCTAATGGTTCCACGGATTTCTGCCGACCGGCTGGAGACCCTGCTTGTGAAGCGCGCCTCTAAAGATTACAGCGAGGGTGCTGCTCGAAAGCTGGAGGAACTTGCAAGGGAGCTGGGGCCGAAATAAAGTTGTGGTGTGCCTTGCCTAATGCTCGAGCGGGTGTCTTTTTCAGAGCTACTAATGAAAGTAAGTCAGAGAGCCTAGGGCTCACTTTCGGGTGACTCTTCATTTAGGGACCAGTTAGTACCAGATGGACGTAGCGAGCAGCTGGCCGTGGCATTCCCAGACACTTCATCCCCAGGCAGATCTCCTGCCACCGCTGCCGCTTGTTTGCAGCGAAGCCCGCGGCCTGGCCGGTCACCTTGGGGCTCCACGGGGAAAAGAGCTGCGGGAGGAGGAGCGGAGAGGTCTGCCTTTGCCAGGCAGGCTCGGCGGCTTGCCAAGCTGGCCGCTTCCGAGCGCAGGCCAGGAGAAGTCTTTCAGCCTGGTTTCCTGTGGAAATGGGGCTGTTAACCCTCAGACCGCCACCAGCTTTAACCCAAGCTGGCTAGCAGGCTGCAGTAAAGACCCTAAAAGAACTTAAGTCCTCGAAATTTCATAAAAGTAGAGAAGCACGGAGAGAAAAGCGATGCTATTGATGCTGCTGCAGAGGGAAAGGCAGGGAGAACTTGCCTCCTAGATATTGTCTTCAGCAGACGCTGCTGGCCACGGATGCACTTTCCAAATAATCCACAGAACGAAGCTCCGGGGAAGGGCTTGTGCTGTCTTCCGCATGGGTGACGCTAAAGGCAGAGAGACGCGGTTGCTGTGATGGCCACAGGTGACAAGAGGGAGGAACCTGTGAAAGAAAAGGTGCAGGCATGAGGGGAGGAGAGCTGAAGCTATTTTCCAGAGAGCTTAGCCTCTGGAAGCCCTGTGATCGTGTGTCGGAAGAGGTTTGCTGGGCTATGGCACTGCAAGAGGTGTGGTAATGTAAGACAGGCTTCATGGAACAGCCTGTGTTTTTCTTGGGGGTTTTGGTAGGAATTCATAATATTCCTTCTTTTAATTTTAAACTTGCCCCCCGCTTTTGTGGAGAGGATTGGAAAATTGGCCGGTTGCCAATCGGCGATTCTGATATAATTTTGGGCCCTCTGATTAGTAACCAGAAGAAAAATAATACGCTCTGAGATTTCTCGCCCACCTCGCACAGAGTGTCAGACCGTCCTGAAGCCAGAGAATGAGGCTGCTGACACCGAGAGCCAAACTGGATCCCCACGCTGCTCTAGTTCTCACACTGATGCCTGAAACCATACCGTACAAAGCCATCAAAAAATCAGCTACAGTAATCCAGGTAGAAAATCGATTTCAGGCATGATAACAGAATTTTTTCCCTTTATCCAACATATTCCAAAGCAAAAAAAAAACCCCTTCCTAGTATAGTATATAGCTCCAGCAACATTTTTTTTCTTGGGAGGACACATTAGGACTCAGCTTTGCTACAAACATTTCTGCATAGCGAGTGTTGCTCACCTGCTCATTCAGAGGTGGGGTGGAAACCTTTGGATTGTGACAGCAAATACAACTTCACCAAAGCTTTACAGCCAGTAAATCCTGGCACAGCCTCAGTTGCAACTGGTGGTCCAGGCGTGCTGGTCTCAGTAACGATCTGGTCCATTTATGGCTTTGCCATGACCATGGTGTGGGGAAGGGTCATATCCTGGCCCTGGCTGTCTGTGCGGTTTCAGGGCTGAAGGCCACCTTCTCCTTCAACGCATGTGATCCACCTGAATTTATGGTTGTTTTCAGCCTGGAGAGGACAGAGACTTTCATGGCTTCCCCTTCTTGTCCCAGTACACTCAACAGCAACAGCTGGCAGCCAGGAGACCTCAAGCTGGATTTTCTCCTACCCTGAACCTTCTTAATGGCGATGAAGCTAATGAGCTGGAGCAAGTAGGACTGATGTGGCAGGTACAATCTTTATAATGGAAAGGGTGCCCGAGAAGCAGCACATTAATTTGACTAAATTTAAAGCTAGCAGCAAGAAAACAGCCTCAAAGCTTTTTGTTTTTATCTGAGCACGTTTAGCAACGTAAATGGCAGAGAGGCCAGGGAGCGGAAGAGCCCAAACTCGTGAATCAGATAGGATGGCACTTAAGTAACGGGCTGTCACACAGAAAAATACTGTTTAGCTTAGCTCCTGCAGTAATTTTTGTGCCACGGATTAGTGTTTTTTCAGAGAAAAGGGACAGAAAGCTGGGTGAGTTGTTCACGGGTCTTCCTGCTTCAGCATGACTACATCTCACATTCAGCTGCCCTTGGCAAAACAAGGGAAGAGGCTGCACTTGGCAAACCAAGTCGTGCTTAGCCTGTAGCTAGAAAAGTTTATAATTTGTTCCTGAAAACAGCCCTGAGTACATCATCGCACCGGAAGGTGTTCAGCTGGTGTCAGCTGAAGTATAGGAGGTGGGCAATGTCTGTGGATTCAGGTATATCTCGTAATAAAATACCTGCCACTCGCTGCAGTCTGGCCCATGTGAAGGGCTGAGCTGCTTTGCGATTTATTTTAACAACTCCTTGGGGTCAAATCATCTCTGCGAAGGAGGTTTTAATGAGAAGGACTGACAGAGACTCATCCTGTTCCTCCTGCTATTTGACGATGAAATTTTAACCAGCACCTCCTCAGCAGGCAAACTACTGGTCAGACCAATTTTGTATAACCCGTATTTCTGTTAGATTTACATCACATCCCCATTTCTTGTAGAAGGATTTGCACTGGCAGGTACGTACCCTGACTAGCAAGCCCTGTCCCGTAATGTAATATCATCCCCTAAAGCCATCGGTGCAACCAGGTCATCAGCCACCCTTCTTCACTTCAGGAACTTGTGCCAGGTGAGGAGAGCAGAAACATTTCTCTGAACAGAACAGGTCAAACCCAACAAGTTCACCAGGGAAACATTTACCTGTAGTTGAGTTTGTGGCAGCTCCTCAGTACCTCAGCCAGAAAACTCACTCTGAAGACCTGGTCATCTGAAAGCCTGGGAAGACTGGGAAGCATGCAGGGCAGAGTTAGTCTGTCTTCACTCGTGCATTAAGCCACAGTTTGAGGGCTCCTGAGCTCTAGCTGTGGCCAAGCATTTTGTAGCCATCATAGAAGAGGGATGCAGAGAAATGAGTTGTAATTCCAGCAACTCTGTGAACTTCTCCAGCCAACTACGGCTAGAAGCATCTTTGACTCAAAGCTCTGAGCCTTTTGAGGTATCCCTCCCTCTTCTACCACGCGAACGAAACGTTCTTACTAAAAATGGGGGCTGGAGTGGGATGCAAACAGCACCTAAGCACCTTCCAGCCTCTCAGGACACTTGCCTTTGAATCTCAGACTTAAAGCTCAGACCTATCTTGAGTTAAAAAGATAATGACCAGCACATAACTTAAAACACAACTCGGCCCAGGCTCTGTCTTTCTTTTGCCTCAAAAAGTGAACTGCATTTTCTGCATCTTTAATTGGTGTCATCAGATTATGATGGCAGCTTTCCATTTCAAATAGTTCATTTTTCTCTGTGAGATCGATCCCTTTAGTAATTTGTTCTTTGCAGTTACTGCAGAAAGCAATGATCAGAATATTTAAAATACTAGACTGCAGTTTTTCTGTAATAGCCAATTAAAAAAAAAAAATCTGGAATATCAGAAGGTAATGACAAGGTGGTTGTGTGTTAGGGCCTTTTCCTGACAGGCAGAGTTCATATTCCTGGCCAGGATTCAATTTATATCAGGTAGGGAAATTGCAGTTTTATTTTAAAATTTGAAGAAGGTCTTGTAGTCCTGAACACAGAAAAGCTTATTCTAACTGCATTTACCCTATGAGAAGACAACTGCTTCTACCCACAGCCCTTGCCTTGTCTTGCCTAGCCAAGTAGACAATTCTGAGAAGCTACCCAGACCATGACTGCTTTTACTGCTTGTGGCAACAGACTGCAGTCTGAAAGCAACACTCATCCCGGGTGACACACCTGGATGTTTCATTTTCTTCGATACTATCATTACGTTGCAAAATAGTCCCACCTATTTTTAATTTACGGCTTAATATGGCATAGGTTTATATCATCTGAGCAATTACCAGTATGCAGGATTTTCACTCTGTGAAGCATAGGAGCTCTGGACAGACTCTTCAATTTCTGTCAGCTGTCATACTCTGGAAAGATAATTAAACACTCTTAGTTTTCCATTTAAAATGGTATATAGATGCCGGACATTAAAGCCAGAGAGATTTCCAAAAGAGAACATGCGGGTAGCTTCAAACTTTCCTTTGGCACCAAGCCACCAGC
>NW_010536182.1:0-17051 GCF_000687285.1 Phaethon lepturus | reverse complement strand
GTTCAGCAGAAGTTCACCATTTCCCATTGTGTAAGGCTATTTGTTTAACATTTATTTTGTCTGAAGTGGCCTTGTCAAATGAAATCTCTACATAATTTTCATTTGGCCCTTCCCTCACATCTGAGCTGTCACTCCTGTAGAGGTACTTTGACTTTAGGCGCAACAGGAATGTAAGCATAAGCGGATAAAATTTTTAAAAATTCACATAAACTTTTCAGCTTAATGAAAAAATCATCCTTCAGAAAGAGATTGGGCAGCCTCAGAACCTCACGGTGTAAAAACCCAAAGACACTTCCAAGGACCAAGTTCCAAAACCTTCACCTTTGTAGACAGGCTATTCGAGGTTTCGCAGCCAAATTCCAATCTCTATAATTATACTTTGACTAGATAAAAAAAAGAGAAGACTTTCTCATTGTTTTGTATGAGCAACATATCCTTCTTCACGTCCTGTCCTGCACGGCAATGCTGAGCAGGGGTAAATGCTCATCACCTTCCCCTCCTTCAGCGTGAAGCCATCCACATGGTGTAGGTGCACATCATCCACGATGCCCTACAGGGTCCCTTTGACACAATACGTCTACATATTTGCTCTATCTGATATAATGACATCCCCTTAAACAAATTAATGTCATCTCCTGGCAGGTCTGTGTTTCAGAATTTAGCTGGGGGCTGAAATTGGGGTCACGGTTACCGCTCTAGTTACTACTCCTCAGGCTGTGGCTGTAGATGCAATTGCTTCGATCGCGGCTTTCAGCATGTACCTGCCCGTGTATCTACTCACCTAGCTGATACTGAACCAGTATAGCAGTATTTTCTCTTATTTTAAGACCACAATAAAGGTAATATGGAAAGGGAGTTTGCTGAGACCTTTTAAAGTGTTACATTGACAGGTAATATCACTAAACAATTAACAGATCCACCCCTACTAGTATTTGACAGGCAAATGAGAAAGACCACATTACTGCTGGCATAGAATGACGTCGGTCAGAAGGGACCTCCAGAGGTCCTCTACTCCAACATCAAGGCAGGTCCAGTTAGAGCAGGTTGCTGGGGACCATGTCCAGTCACATTCTGGTATCTCCAAAGATGAAGGTTTTTACAACCTCTCTGGGCAACCTTCTGCCAGTATTTCTCCATCCTCATGGTAGAAAATTATTTTCTTTTATAGAGTTGGAATTTTTATCTGAAAGACATGTACAATCAAAAGGAGAAAAAAATCATTCCTAGCTGGATCTAGAAGTTACAATCACTTATGGCATGGTTTGCTCAGGCCTCAAAATTTCTGCTTCCTCCTTAGCATTCTTCTACTGCAAACAAAATCACATTTCTCTCTAATCTACTCAATTGTCTATGTACCTTATTTGCATCCCAGAAACCGCCACGGCTACGTTTCGTTCTAATTTCTTGTTGGCCTTGCTCAAAGGCCTGCTGTCACTGTGTGGAAGCCCAGTATATTTAAAAAATCAATTACAGAAAATTATTCAGTTGCAGAAGACGTTCAGACAGCTGCTTCGGGTTCAACACGGAAGGGCTAAAGGACAGCAGCAAGCGCAGTTGCAATCAGCGGGGTTGTCTTTCGAGGGTCAACGAGCATAGCAAGAATGATGCAAGGGCTGCAAAGAGAACATCCCCAGCAGGACGTTCAGTGCCAGCCCCACACCCCACCCCAAAAAGCTCTGCCCTCCCGGGGAGGCATCCTCCCCCGGGCCCCAGCCAGTCGCTGCTCTCTCCCTTTGGCTGATCTCCTGCGAAAGGGGGGAGGACACGAGTTCAGTCAGTGCCCCTGCTAGCTAGGAACGACAGAGCACGCTCCTCGCGTCACGGCGTGTTTCATCACCCGAGTATCTTTAATCTGGAGGCACGTCTCGGTTTTTAAAGGGACTGGGAGACTTGCTGGTGCAACATGCCAGCGCTGTGCCACGGAACGGCGTGCGAAAGGGAGCTGCGGCTCAGACCGGTGCTCTCAGCTTGCAGCTCTCTCTCTCTCCCAAGTCTTTGATTTTTTTTTGCGATTGCCATTGCCAGGCTGGCCTTCCCTGCTGACAAGTGGCACTGCAGCAACATCTTTCTGATGCTTCATCTAATCTCCTGCACCCTTCCTTCATTGTCGGAGATGCGGCGATGCTAACACAGTGCACATCAAACGTCAGCTGAGAGACGGGCTGTCCCCAGAAGGAGAGCCATCTGAATTGATAAAAGATGAATAACTTGATGTGATCACAAGAATTAACAATACTAAACACGTCTCCAGGATGCTTTTGGCAAGCTCCTGATTGTCACATACATTCAACGAGCTGCTCCTTGCCACGATAGTGTCTTCTTTGATATCCTTAGAGAACAAAAAATAATGCAAGTTAGTTGTATGTTTGCCTTACGCAGGGGATGCTGATGCTTCAGCTCTTCCCTGTTCTCACACTTGAGTCATACACATCTATCTATACAGTATAAATCAGAAAATTACTATCTTTGGCACCTATAATTTGAAAGATGCCTTCTCTAACAAAATTAAACACTCCTGAAATGCCGGCCCGTGATGTTAAAGAGCTGCTGCTTATTGTCTCACAGGAACCCGCATTTCTGCAGTGGGAGACACCTGGAAGTTTGTAAATGAACATTTATTTCAAATTTGAGAGTTAAATCAGACACACCTATGAGATTTTAAAAAGGTATTTTTTTTAATTACTTATGACATTGTGGGAGAGCTTTGACCAACCCCTTCCCTGCCCCAAGCCCCAACGGCCACCTTCCAAAGTGATATGGAGGGAGTGCAATGAGGAGGATTCAGATTTCAGAAAAACATCTGAAAGCGTTATTGAAAATGGAGGAGTTCATTCTCCAGTTTCTCAACGGGAGAAGTAAAATTGTGTAAGATGCAAAACCGTACTGTTAGCCCAGCATGTTTTCCATTTAACAGAGAAAACCAAGCAGCGATTTCCAGCCCGCTGGAAGGAAGTGCAGCTCTGCGCACAGCGTACTCGTGTGGGCTCCCTCCGCGTTAACATGCGCCGCAAGTTGTAGCTGTTTGAATGCTTTCAACTCCCGCATTCGTGCATGTCATCAAAAACAGCTTTCGGTTTCCTACGAAACAAATCTGTACTCTAATGAGGTAGCGAAACAAATCTGTACTCTAATGAGGTAGCTGTCTAGAATGCGTATTCCTTCACACGTTATCAGATAGGAAGTTTGAAAATGAAAGAAGGAAATACACACAAACCAGACCAAAGGAGTTCCCCAAGATGCGGGCCCTGCATACATTGTACAAAGGTCTACTTATGTCCAAGTAGTAAATTGTTCTGGTAAATTGTTCCTTCTCTTTCCATATTGTTTTTACTGTTCTTTGCTTTTTTTCAGGGCTGAGGATAAAATCTGGTCTCTTCTCCGGTTCTCTATCTATGGGACTTTGCCAGTTATGGAGAACTCTTAATTAAGCTGCACATCCCTAAGTAACATTAACTTGCTTCAGATATATTATTCCTACTATGCCAGTTCTTTTCTGTGTATCACGAAAAGATTTATAAATCTCCTCTCATTTTCCCCCCAGGAATTTACTGCTTTACACCCTTATAGTTAGATTACATGTACTTTGAATTTATCTACCATCCTTCTGCTTCGACCTTCACCCCACTCAGAATCACAGAATCATTAAGGTTGGAAAACACCCTTAAGATCATCAAGTCCAACCATCAACCCAACACCATCATGCCCATTTCTTTCCCAGATCTGATTTTCTTGTTGATGACTGGGTCTATTTTCACTTGACTTCCTATGAGGTCATAACTCTGGTGTGGTTTTGCTCTCAGAAAGCAAAAATTCTCAGAAGGAAGGTGCAGTTGCCATTGCAGACGTCTCAGCCAGCCAGCCTTGCCTCCTCTGGGCACAGGGAGAGCTCACAGCAGGGTCATCGCCTACGAAATGGTGGGAAGCTTAGTCGTGGTATTGACTTCTCCACGCTTAGAGTTTGTGGTTACCTCTGAAGGCTCAAACAGACTGTCCCTGTTGTGTATGTGCTGCCTCTCCCCAAAGCAGACTGCAACCCCTTCTTCCCCATTTGTGCATTAAACTCACCCAGAGCTGCATCTTAGGTGCATCAGAGGCACTTCCAGTGCTATCTTCTTTGATGCCTAATGTGTTGTTTTGCTCTTCTAAAATACCACGTCCCATAACACCCCTCCACTATATTCAATGAAAGGTCAAACTATCAGTTGCATTTTCTCTTCTGCCCCCAGATGTTCCTTCTATCCATAAGCTGAGCTTCAGAACGTAAAATTACCGGCAAAAGGGCATTGCCACTCACCCGCTTTCTCTTCTTCCCAGTAAGGAACTGCTGCAGCACTGGATTTAAAAGCTGTATCGGGCAGGTAGGTTTGGAGCCCACTTCACCACACCTGTGTGGTACCACACAGGCTCCTCCAGCCTGTCGCAAAGGAAACTCTTGGTCCTGTGTGGAAGCGCAGTGGGACACTCGGTGAGGGATGAGGAGTGAATCCACAGGGCTTTTTATTTTGAAAACTAGTAAATTCCCAGTTATTAAGCTAGTCCTCAGCCCCCTTACCTCACTCCTAGCCATGTGTCACCTTCTGAAACCACCTCCTCTGTTTTCACTGACTTCTCCATCTTCTCATGCCTCAACCCTGTGCGACTGTATCCACCTGAAAAGCAGAACTCCTGTCCCCCATCCTTTCATGGGAGGCTGGCATCGTAAGCTATTTTCCTTGGTGCAAGGCACTTATCTCCCTCGGGGAGGTTATTCACGCTGCTTGGTTTCATGCATCCATCTTTGGTGCCTTAGGAGATGCTAAAAAAAAATCTTCACCGGACAGCATAGCTCAGCTGGACTGAACATCCCATGAATTAGGCTCCAATGACTGCAAGTAGAGCCAAGGCAAACCAGATTTCTAACGCGGACATTTACATTAGGCAGTAAGATCACTGGCTGCACAATGAACGTCCGCCGCCTGCCCAGCGCTCATCGCAAGTTTGCTGCTTGGCTTTGACACGAAGGTCTCTGCAAAGAGGTGGGAATTACAGCTCACTTAGATGTAGGAAAGCACAGGATTTCGTCATGCTCGGGTCAAAATTTTATTTTAATTGCTTGTAAAGCAAGGTCAGGCGGCTACTAACAACACCTCAGGATAAAAGTGGCATTGTGGCCCTAAGGACTAAAGGAACTAAACGGTATGAAAACATTTAATTTCGGTGACAGACTTGCAATTAACCCAACGGGTAGTTTAGTGGGGGACTGCAAATACACCAGGACATTCATAACACCATTCAAGACTTGAAGACTTGTTTTGCAAGCTGAAGCAATAAAGCTAATTCAATATGTAATTTTCTGAAGAGATTCTTTCTTCAGGTCTCAAAATGTGTCCATCTTTCCTTTGCAAATAAAATGTTTTATCTTTGCATCAATTTCTCCCACCGACAGGTTTCAAAGAGGGATGTTCAGTTATTTAAATGCTGAAGCTAGTTGGGCGCTTGCCAACTTCTAAGGCATCATGTTCACTATCCGTTGGACTGCTTTGAAGGATGTCTTTTATCTAAAATTTTCCATCCTTTAGAGCTACGTTCTACCTATATTTCATTGGGTCTGTATTTCTAGATGTTTCTTTCACCTCCCACTGGCATCTAGAGGAAATTTTGTGGCAGGGCTGAGGTAAATTAAAACTGACTCCAAAAGGGGAGGGTTATTTTTGTTAATAAAACCAGTAAATGCCTCTGTCAGAAAGCTGTGAATAACAGGAAGGACAGTTGCTTCACATCAAATAGAAATACTGTGTTTATTTAGATGGCACATTTCAACCTACACTGTGGGCAGCGGTCAGGAGAGAAGCCAGGGCACACGTGGGACAATAACTCAGAGCACTTGGGAAACATCTGGGCTGGCCCAGAAGAGGTACAGCATCACGAAGATGAGGGAGGCAAGTGTTCCTACAGCAGCACATTGCAGCACCAAGATGTGTGCAAGTACAAGCTCTAGAAACACACACAGCCACCTTACAGAACAAAAATAACCTAGTTTAGGTCTATCGCAAGGTTGGCAAGGAAGTTCTTGGAGTCAACCAACCAACCTTCCCTGCAAACCTCAACTTAAAAATGACCCATAGATGCTTTCTGAACTCAGTTGACTGAGTTCCCTTGTTGTGATGATTTTCACTTGCCTTCCACTTTGCCCTCTGTGATTCAGAAAAGCTACTGCAAAGCTATCTCTGCTCACAATCTGTAGCACATGTAGAAATGGGAGCTATCTCAAATGTCTCCGGGGAGAACATACTGGCTCACATTTCATTGGGCTTTACTCATTCCTGTAGAGTCACCGTACCTTTGGGTACTTCTCTGCACTGACATATTCGCTCCGTCAGCAGCTAAAAGGAAGACATGGGTAACTTCCTCTGATGTTGGAAGATGCAAGCCTGGAGTTTTACTCATACAGTGCAATATTTCTTTATTAAGAACGCCATGAAATCCTGATCCCAGTCAGATAACAGTCATTGCGTGAAGTCATTGCTGACAGGGAATTTTCATCCTTTCACTAAGACACACTTTATTCTTGGTTTTAGAATGTTTTTTTTCACTGCTGACACCAATGTGCATATTATCTAAAGAGCTGAGTGGGACCATCAGATGATGCAGAGATAAAAGTGTGTTTTGGAGGTTGAATACAAAGTTTGGAGTTAACAACTGAAATCATCTTCTTGGGAATTATTTGCTTGGGAATTACATGACAAGTGAAAAACTACCTTAGATGAATTACAGACTTGATCCAGTGTAGATTAAGTTTACTAAATTCATATGAATAGTCTAATTGCTTCTGTAGTTCTCAGCACCTAAATCTCTGCCATCATATCATTATGCAAAAAAACTGAACGATAAAACCTCTTAGGGGCATGCCGGAGGACTGTTTTGCCACCACTTTTAAAGATAAAAAATATCAAAATATGTAAAGTAACACGAGCTTGGGCACGGTAACATACAACAGGCAGAAAACAGCAGTGGTTACTAGCTAGAAACTGAGAATTTTCAGCAGCAAAATAATGATTTCTTTCTCATGATCCTGTCTTGCAACCTCTACTGTGAACAGAACTATTGATCCAAGAGAGGATGTTTTGCTCAGAGGCTTGAATTGAGACTCCCTGTAAGCAGGCAGCTCTATGCCAAGCATGCTGCCCAACAGTGAGCTCATCTCAAGAAGAGGTGACCTTATAATTCACAGTCTCCATCAGGAAGTCACAGTAAGACCTGGCCTGACCCAGGTACTGTTTTTTCTTTCGGCTTCGCATGTACAGGTACTTTCCTGTAATTTCAGAAAATACAGTTCCTCTCTCTCTTTCATCCGTCCAGATTTCAGGCCAGCTTTCACTTGCCTTCCAAGCTTCTTATCATCTGCAACTGAGTCATCTGCCGTGCTTCCTGTAGTCTGGATTAATTCCTTCTCTGGCAGATGGGATTTCCCCTCCCACTCTTCCTCTGCACACTCCTTGAGCGAGTCATCTTGCTTCCCTGCCTCAGCTTTTCCATCTCTAACACAGGAATCGGTACACTTCCCTTCCTCGCACCAATCTGAAGAACAAATCCACTTCTATCTGCAAAATACTATGACGACTGCCAGAAAAAACTATGTAAGCAACATAATCCACAGTGTGCTTTCACTAGGGTATCAATGAACGAATATCTGTGTTGCATTTCTCTTCCCAGCTAAGCACATCTTAGGTTATATCTCGTGTTATAGTCACATCAAGCAGATGCTGACGAACAAGTATCAGCCGCTTCACAGACAGGCTGGTGTAGCAGGTAAGGGGGAAAAAATTGAGGTCTCCCACATGGAATTGAGGAATTGTGGGGCTCAACCTGAGCTGACACAGCAGAAGGAGGAAGAGAAGATCCTTAATGGACCAAGAACAGGCAAGCTGGTTTCTGAGACAGAGGCAACAGTGATGAAGAGCGAAGCTTGAAGGCACTTTTAACACCTCATTCAGGAACCAACCTGAGATTTGAGCAGACAGCCTTATTAACTGCTCTTCGTCCACAGCCCTGGTCACACTACAGTGACAGAAAACAGGCTCCTGAGAAAAACTGCAGCACTACAGAGAGTACTGAGGTTAATGAAAACATCATACAGCTCTCCACTTGGCACTTGGGCTGTGCCAATATTGACTGAATCACTGATGTTATTAAATAGATTCCCTTTCGTTCGAAATACAAACAAGTAAATATTAGTGCTACCTCTAATGAGACTTGGAGAATGCACATACCAAAAAAACCCTGTTCATTACCCTTATGCATTGCTTAGAGCGCACAGAGCATTTGGAAATGATGTGCTACATCTCATCTAGATTAGACCCAGTTATAAGAAAGCTAAAAGCAAAAACAGCTTGCAGTTTACACTGGACATCAGCTTGTGAATTGAAAATTATAGCGAAATCCTCTGTATTCATGGCTCATCTGTATTTTCTCAGCTCAGAGTTAAGGTCTGAAAAGCTCTCCATGCAGTCACAGGCATGTGAGAACATTGCAGTGCTCCCAGGGCAGACGTGCCTGAGAAACCTCCCCGTACCTCCCCGCAATGAATGAGACCCAACCAAGAGACACCTGAACTCTCTTGGCTTCCAGGGATGCTTTAATTTATTTTCACAGTCACACCAAACCAAAGAGGACCCAACCCTGCACACACTTTGTACACATTCTTTGCTGCGAGTACGGACTCCTTCTTTGGAGGGTAAATAAAATATTTACAGTCTATAAATCTTGGAAAATTGTTTCTCTTTCAGCAGCAGATCTACTTTCCTGGCCTGCTCCAGGGCAGATTGGGTAACAGTCTCCAACTCATCTCATAGCCCACAAGGTTTATGTATTTATAGAACATCTTGGAAAAGATTTTGTGATTTACATACAATTTTCTGCCGGAGAGGATACTGAGCGCTTCTCCTACAATACAACTAATATTCTGCATATATTGTTATGAGATTATTTTGTAATGCAGCTTTGTAGTACACAGACTTTTTTTGTTGGCTTCGCTTACATCTGCTATCCTTTATGGGCTCTGAACCACTCACATTTCTGAATCATTTGCATTATTCTTAATACCATTGTGGCTGAGATGAGAGCTGGGCTTTTACACGGCCCTTCACTAGCAGGACACGCTTGTTGAAACAAATCGTAATGCCTTGTACCTTCAAAGTGCTGTGCAAATACAGCAAAATAAAACTTTGCATCATTTGGGTGAGGAACCAAGAGGTATTTATTCCTATTTTACTGGGGACAGAGAAACCAAGTGGCTGAAGTTGATGCCATGCCCAAACAGCCCAGGTGGGACCCCAAAGATGATCCTCACCTCGCAGTCCTCACCACGCCAAGCGAAGAGCAGGTTCCTTGTACTTTACAAATGGTTAGTTGCATTCAAAGAAGCCCTAATCCTATTTTGAACCATAGAAACACAACCTTTGGTGCACAGCAGGGAAGGGGATTTTCCCACACAGTCTCAGAAGTTGCTGGGCTAGATTTCTCCCTGTCCAACACTATGGATTTGGGCGAGGGTGAACCTCCCCCAGTACTTCTTTAGTTGTACACACAAATATATAATGCGCTTATGCATGGTGTTCAGTCTCCCTTCTGGTCACAGTACAGAAAATATAGATAGCACTTAGATAACACTTAATCCAGTTAAATGGAATAAGATTAATGGAGGTAGCTATTTTCTGAAAGGAAGTACAAGAGCACAGGTGGCTGTGGAGATGAGTTGAGTAGTCTCATTTTCCAGTTATTGTGACGTGTGTTAGGACACTTAGGAGCCTGATTTCATCCTCATTGAAACCAAAAACAGAAACACACTCATCCTCTGCTTCTTCGTTACTCTGGGTTTTTTTTGTTCACTTAACTGCTCCACCTGCAGCTAAAGTCACAAGTGTTGGTGTCTGCTAAACAGGTCAGCCTTTTTCCTCCATCCTCATCACCTTAAACAAGCTAATAAAATATCTGGTCCTGCTCATCCAGACACCTCAAAGCCTACTGTGGAGTAGATCAGCATAAAGAAGGCATCTAAAGCCAGGGCAGCATCCATTCAGACCACACAGCACCACGGCCGAGCAACCATCGAGGCCCGCTGCTGACAGATACCTTCAGACAGGCTGTTTTCAGCCAATCCTTAAATTTCAGATTTAATCAGATATTTCAGACCACTCAAACTCGGGAAAAGGAGTTATGGAGATGTGCAGGGACCGTGAGAAAGGTTTTGAACAAAGTTGACGGCACAATATTCTTTCATTTTTGAAAGGCTTTGCTGGATGGACATCAGGTACTGAGAACTGCCTTCCCCTCTTTGGTCAACAGTAGAAGTCACGAAGAACACAAGCTGGAGGTTTGGGTTTGCTCCACACCTTTGAACTGCCGACAGCAGCTCATAGGGGAGAGCACAGCCCCAAGGCAACTGAGAGAGGAAATAACGCTTTTTTATCGTAGCTGTGCAAAGTTGGGAAATCTCCCTTTACCATTCCACAGACGATGAAAAGCAAGGTTTTTGAAACTCCAGATGAAGCGGTCCACTTCTGAACATTAACAAAGGCTTGTTTAAGTATCTTTAAAGCATGTTCTTTCAATCTGGCTCATTCCAACTTTTCTTTAGCATCACATCTGGACCTCTGAGTCATGGCAAACTTCAGAGACTGGCAGTTCTTCCCCTCTCCTTTCTCCGAAGAGCACATACAGAGACACAGACACAAAACAAACAAAAAACCCAGCAACAGATGTTTGCGCCATCTCAGGTGTAGTACGTCGTAAAAAATTACACTGCTACAATGCTCGGAGGTAGGTTAATATTTAATTTGGCTTGCAGTTTCTTCAGACTCCCAGGGCAGCACTTATTTTAGGAGAGATGCCTCCTTATTTTTTGAAGCCTGGAGCACCCCATCCCACCAGCAGCAGGCTGCAGATGTTGTTGGAGCTGATGCAGAAAGGTTGTAGCTTTCCTTTCTTCTCCTGTACCGCTGTCGGTAAGACTTTCATCTCTTACCCCCACCCAGAAAAGTCTGCATTATCTCTACATTTAGCTGGATCACCTGGATGGGTATTAGTCTTGTGCCCGACTCCTGCCTACGCTGTGGCTCAGCAATTTAAGGCAGCTCTTAGTGACACTCAGCTGGTTTTTCAAAAGTACAGTAACATCAACTGTCACATGCTTAGATTGTGGAAGAAATGCCTATCTTGTTTTTTTCCTAAGGTCAGATTCCCTTCTATTGCCAACAGCCACTGGCGACAGACATTCTTCTGGGTATACACTGCCTTTTTGCCACGAAAAGCACGAGTTCACCACATGCAGATTTGCATCTCTCCTCCTGGCAGAGGTCCAAATTCAGACTTTTTTTGTGATGGAGGAGGGCAGGAGATGGGCACCCTACTCAATCCATTTGGCACCCTGCACAAGAATGAGGGACACCAGCAGATCTTCTGCGTAGTCCTTCAGAGACAGATTATACCAAAACAGAATGAGAGAAGACTGGGCAAGATGGTCAACCTTCCCCACAGCAGCCTGTGGACCTAACTTGACTTTACCCTCACTTGTCCTTGTTGTTCAGCAACAGAAGAAGCTGGTGAGAAGACTGGGCACCCACCCTGCTTCACAGAGTTCTTTGGACTTCAAAAAAAGGAATATAATTGAATGTTGTGAAAACAAACAACACAGAACTACTTTTTGGTACTACCCTTCACTGGTTTGAGGGTGGCCAGAATGCTTTCATGCCATTTTTAACCAAAGATGAGCCCCACCATGGCCTCTCACTGCGATGTATGTTTTTGAGCTGGACCTTGAATCTGAGTTTCTAGATCCAAAATAGTCCCCATTGTTTGAACTTTAGCTCAAAATGAAGGAAAGCCCATTTTTTCATTCTGTCTGAACATGCGTAAATAACACCCAAGCTGTGTGTTATATTTTAACACAGTTCAATGGAAACACTAATTCTGATTTGGCCTCAAACCAAACCAAACTTGCCTAGAGTGAACTCCTAAATGATTTTCAGTTTTTAATCACCATGAGCATCTATTGTGTCTCTCTTGTAGATTTTTTTCAAAGTGTAGTCTCAGATATCTGCCTTTTAATTCCTACTATTGCTATCCCAATTCCTCTCTCTACCTCTAAGCTATAGAGATGATTGAGGCAAGACTGCTGGCAATATCCTCCCTGACTTTTTTAGAGGAACATCCTTCTTTCTACTAACTTTTTTCTTCTTCCTCCAAGAGAGAAATTTTGGAGCAGCCTAGGGAGCAAGCGAGTTTATTTTGATAATGAACTGAAAACACTTTTTTGAGTAATTACTGTTGAAGTGGTAGCATTTCCACATATCTCCGGGTTGAACAATGACAGTTCTGGAGGAGGAAGGACAAATAGACACTAACAAAGTAGGTGAGCGAGAAAAGAAAAACATTGTACATGTTTATTGAGGGAAAGCTCCCTAAAATGAGGTTGGAATGATTGCCTTCCTAAAGACCATCAAATTGTCCCCTGAGGATGGGATTCACCCCACTTAGTTTAGACACTACAAGTTAGGTGCCTGTGCTTGTGCTAGTTATGCCAGCAAAACACAAGCCTCCAGGAGGTGATTAATTTCATCTTAAGACAAATCAGCCTTTGGAGGTCCTTATTTCTCTCCACTGACTTTAAAAGGAGCCATGAATGACTAGCTGTAACATGGACATCTAACTCTGAGATGCCTAAGACAAGGCAGACAAATCCTGCCCTACAGCTCTGTATCACAACCTATATATAAAAATTACAATGAAAATGCATTTGTGATTAATCACATATCCATACAAGTTGTGAAATTCAAAGTAATAGTTCCCTTATCAACTATAATACACACTTTGTGTCAGTTTAATGTTTTCTGTAAAGGTGCGTAGCAACAATCACTTCAAAAGAGCTCAGTGTTTTGGACCAAGTTACAGTTTCTTAGGGAATCATAACTTTGCCTTGATTTGAATGCAATTAAATTCTCTGCCATAATAGCAGCATAATGACAAAGAATATTTTTTCTTTATTTCCTCATCTTGGAAATTAAAAGAGAATAACACACAATGTTGCACAATGAAATAGATCTGCTATCCCATACGGACAGCAGTATTCTCAAGTTAGTGTATTATGGCCTCAAGTTGCGCCAGGGGAGGTTTAGATTGGATATTAGGAAAAATTTCTTCACTGAGAGGGTGGCCAGGCATTGGAACAGGCTGCCCAGGGAGGTGGTGGAGTCGCCATCTCTGGAAGTGTTCAAAAAACGTGTGGATGTGGCGCTTCAGGACATGGTTTAGGGGACATGGTGGCGCTGGATTAATAGTTGGACTTGATGATCTGGAAGGTCCTTTCCAACCTAGTGATTCTGTGATTCTGTGATTCTATATTATCCTTTCTGGTATGAAAAGTGATGCAGACAAATCCATTTATATATTTCTTTTTAATGCTCACTTTCAGTGCATGAAAAGAAGGAAGTTGTGCTAGCAGTTGAAACATGGCCTCTTTGCCATGGCTTGTAGCTTTGCTTCTCAGGCCCATTCTGTGCTTTAGACTACTTTACTGAATCATTGTTTGCTCCTGCCTTCTCAGCTGTAAAAGAGATGTTGAGACCTGAGACCTCGATCTCGCAATAAAAGTTGTGTTCAGGTTTAACTTTGCACATGGTGCACAGTCCCTTGCTGCCATACTGGTAAATGGCTTGGGTAGAACACAGACTTCACCCATGCCAGCTTTTATGGTCCAAAGCAATCCTTCAACTAGTTATGAACTTGGAATATTTTTTTCTGGTGCATTAAAATACATGAAAAATCCCCTAATTCTTTGTTATTATTATAACCACCAGTTTTTTCTTGATGTTCTTGCAAACAATATTTTTATGGGCCCCTGAAAGACTGATTTACTTAAAATTTAACAGTGCTTATCTCCTAATGTAGTGGTCTCAATATTCAACATCAGCAGTCAAGGTCTTATCAGAACAAGTAAACTGCTATTACTGTATCACGGCTGTCCTGCCAAGGAACCATTACCTAGCAACTTGTATGTCCCATCACACCAACCCAACCCTTTGCCAAATACCCAGACAGCAAAATGCAACATGAAGTACCCTGTATGAAGGATGGCTTCCCAATAACCTTTCCCATTTAAGCCAAGGTCTTGGCAGCCTCCTTTGAGCTGATGAAGGGTCTGGAAGAACAAGTCTTAGGAAAAGTGCCTGAGGGAGCTGGGGTTATTCAGTCTGGAGAAGAGGAGGCTGAGGGGAGACCTTATCGCTCTTTACAACTACCTGAAAAGGGGTTGTGGTGAGGTGGGTGTTGGTCTCTTCTCCCAGGTAACAAGTGATAGAACGAGAGGAAATGGCCTCAAGTTGCAGCAGGGGAGGTTTAGACTGGATATTAGGAAAAATTTCTTTGCTGAGAGACAGGTCAAACATTGGAACAGGCTGCCCAGGGAGGTGGTGGAGTCACCATGACTGGAAGTGTGCAAAAAACGTATAGACGTGGTACTTCAGGACATGGTTCAGTGGGCATGGTGGTGTTGGGTTGACAGTTGGACTTGATGATCTTAAAGGTCTTTTCCAATTTCAATGATTCTGTGAGGCACTTTCCACAATAGCACATCCAAATGGATGTGGTCTGTAGTCATCAGGAGCCTGCATGAGCTGGTAGGGCAGACCCCAAAGTATTGGTGTACAGGGCAGGTCTCCATATGGGACAATCTCCCTTTTTCTGGCTAACGGGCTCTAAATTCTAATGCAGACAAAACTGTGTATATTCCTGATGGAGTGAGGATGGATCAGTGCTTTGCAAATGCCTGTGCCAGAAGAAGAAATCACTAGTGAGCAGTGTTCCTCAGTGCTCCCAATAGGAGATGGCCACCTTTCCCAAGGAGGAGGCAGAGCTGCTCACAAAAGTGCTCTCTAATAATTTAGCATCAAAATGAGCTGTGTTAAAGCTTAAGAGGCTTAAACAGAAAGTCATGCTAGCCTAACTGGTACTGAGAAACAAGACTAGAAGAAAGCATTCACAGCTTTTTGCTGCTAAGGAGCATAACTCAGCATGTGCTTTGGATCCAGCTCTGCACCATGATGGTCAAAGAGATCTATTGCCAGTGACCCAAGCAGGACCACCACGGTCTCCAGTCCTTGGTTGTCACTAATCTCCTGTGTTTTCAGATCATCTATTGCTTTGTCAGAGAAGCCGTATAGCAAATGGTGGGGATTTCTGACAAACTGTGCCTCCAGGAGCACAAATCCAGTCAATCTTGGTTGGTTTATCTTATTATAGTATGGGCACATGGCCTCCAACTCCAGTCCCAGCGCAAAACATATTTTAGGCTGAGACTCAAATGTATTAATTTTAGCAGTATCTGTGCTGCATCCAAACGTTGAACAACTGAAAAACAAAGTTCTTGTTTATTCTTTCCTCTCTCTGCCTTTGCCTGAAATTAATAGACAGCTTTGCAAAGTCATTAATCTGGAATTAGGACCTTAGAATTGGATGCTCCAACACGGATCTTTTATTTTTGTTTATACAGCATCCCAAATGTGCCTGGCTTATCTGGGAGCTTATCTACCTACTTTGGCTTATCTTGCCTAATTGCAAGCCCTGGTATAAAAAGAATAATTGAATCTGAAGAGTAAATAAACAAGCATTGCATATAGAACTGGGATCAGTAAAGATTTTCTGAAAACTCCCAGGGGTATCTATAGGTTTTTCTAATGGCTGGGCTTGCTTTCTGTTGCAGGATTTTAATGTAGTCCCTATTATGTGATGACGAAAATGTGAAAAAGAAAATTCAGGAGAATTACACAGCTTTAAGTAATTCAGATTAACCTTTGACTCTCTCAAAATATTTCAGACTCCTTTTTGCTCTCTGAACAGGTGTACTGCTCAGTGAGGTGAATAAGAGCAGTTTGTGTTTCCAAGAGCATTATTTATTCTAAGAAAATTATTTATTGGTTAAAATGCATTCTCTAACATACCGAGAATTTGCGATCCATTTTTCTTTTTATTGCAGAATAACACCATTCCCATTTTAATACCGATAGTGAATGCAACGAGCAGGGCCAGGCTGTGGAAAACAAACATCTACTAATTTGTAATAATTTAAATATGTAAAGTGAGACTTTGATGACAATGCACCGCTAAAAGGGAGCTGGGATGTTCACACATCTGTTCCTGTGTCACTTGTCAAGCAGCATAACAGCTGAAAGAGCAGCTCGTTGATTTACAGCATCAAACCCACCTCGGCAAGTTTGCCATCTTGTAAAAATTTTTGGGATGTGCGATGTCTTCAAATTTTATGGGACATGGCAAAGTCACTGGAAGTATTCAAAAAACATGTAGCTGTGACACCTCAGGACATGGTTTAGTGGGCATGGTGGTGTTGGGTTGATGGTTGGACTTGATGATCCTAAAGGTCTTTTCCAACCTTAGTGATTCTGTGATTGTGTGATTCTCTCACCTCAACGTACTCAGACTCCTGCCCTGAGATACTGTGGACCATGGATGCTTGAGATGCTCTCCCGTGGGTTCTGTGCCTTCCTTCTCCCTAAGGCGAAGACAGTCCACCCACCGAGCTGAGTATAGGCTTTTAGGAGAGGGAGTGGGAATGTCCTTGTGCTCGCTGTCACCCTTTCGGGGTACTGAACTGCTCGCAGGAGCACTGCACATAAAACGAGACACTGTATTAATGACAGCTTGACCTGAAAGAGTCCTACCCCCGCATGCAACTATTTCGGTGAAGCAATTAAAAAGCACGGGGCTGATAATCACTGCGACTTCATTCCTAACAGTCGATGGAAAAGGACAAATGGGCTAGCGCAGATTTTTTTTTAAGGATTTCCCAAATGACTATAAAAATGGCACATTGTTGTCCTTGCCCGTTAGTTGCGTTGGAAACAAAGCCTTGGAAAGGGCTCATGTTTAATACTGATATACAAGCGTTTCACCGGCAGTTACGAGACCCTTCACTGAATTACGGACACGCTCTTATTTTTAAGTGTCTCCTCCAGTATCCTCCCCGATGTCGCACCTGCGCTGCCAGAGCAGGGCCGCGGCCC
>NW_010536181.1:775-1007 GCF_000687285.1 Phaethon lepturus | reverse complement strand
GCGACGCCGGTTTTCCAGCGCCCGAGGGAGGACGGAGCGGTGCCAAAACCCACCCAGCAGCAGCTGCAAGCATGGGAACGCGAGCTGCTCCCTCGGCCCCGAAGCCCCATCTCATCCGGCCGGAGAGACCGGAACATCCCTGGGGAAGGGGATGCCCACGCCGGGCAGCGCCGCGGGGACCGCCGGCAGCTCCGGCGCAGAAAGAAGGGGGGGAAACGGGATAAAAGCTGCG
>NW_010536181.1:0-520 GCF_000687285.1 Phaethon lepturus | reverse complement strand
TTTGGGGAGACCTGGAGGGCGACCAGCCGGGAACGAAAGCCCCCGAGGACTGTTTTTACAGTCGCTTATTTAAAACCATTAATCTCTCGCGACGATCAACGGCATCTTAAATCGGGGACAGAGCCACGAGGCTGCGGGAAAGGCAGCGGCGAAGCCCTGTGAGCGTCCCGGGGCCGGAGGATGGAGGAGGGGGCTCCCCGCAGCCTTCCCCCCGGAGTTATTGCTTATTATTTAGTTATTTTAAAGGAAAAACCCCCCCACACCCCCGCCAAGCTGTTCCCCCACTGCCCCGCGGTTTGCCCCCTTGCTGCGTTGGGGGAGCGGGACCCACCAGCCCCGTGGGGGGCTTTCCCCCACCCCCAGAATTCAGCCGCAGTTCCTGGGAAAGGGGCTGGATTGACTCTGCTGTGAAGGAGACAGGATCTGGCCCCAGCCCAGTTAATTAGAAAGGAAGGAACCGCCCTGAGAATATTTGCGCAGGAAGCAATTTACTCCGGAGACTCGCAAAATCCAGCGAGGA
>NW_010536180.1:73370-95126 GCF_000687285.1 Phaethon lepturus | reverse complement strand
AGCCCGGCAGCTTCGGTGGGGAGAGGGCACCGCAGAAGAATGGCACGTAGGGTAGATAATAAACAATCCAGAAGAGGAAGGAAATAGAGAAGGCCTGGAAAATATCCTAGAAATATCCTAGGCCTGGATCCCTGAGAGAGGAGAAATCGTCACCAGGCAGGAGGGAAGGAAAGAGACTGGACGAGAGGGTGCAGCCACCGGCGTGCCCTTGACCTCTCTGTGTGAATGTCAAGGCTTACGGTTAAGTCAACATGGTATAGTGTAGGTGAAGCTTGGATACTAAAGCAGCACAGCTGTGTTAATGTCATGCTCAGCTGAGCTAGCTGGCTCTGTTAAAAGTGAGGGAACGCTGCTCGGGGTGGATCCCAGATATATGCGGCAGGGATTCACCAGAATTGCATACTTCTGGTGGCATTTTTCAAAATATGAATTGAAATAAGAGTTTGGTTCATTGTTGTCAGCAACACGAGAGTCAAGTTATCCACAGCTCCCTAGGATGTGAATAATCTGGGTGGTTGTCATCTCCGGTACACAACATGATGTTGTCACATGAAAGCTGGCTTCTTGCACTTTCTACACCTGGTGCGTGCGTTGACGTGTCTTGTGCTCCTACTTACATAACCACCAGTCGTTACCAGTGTTCACAGGCAAAACCTTTCGGCAGACGCCTGTTGTCTGCGTTTTGAACTGGTGCTTGCTTCTGTGGCGGAGGATATAGATAAAGCTCCAGAAGTGCTTTAGCTTAAGCTGGAGCCTACCCACTTCGCAGAGAGGAAACTGCTAGTGCCTTTCCCACTGCTTTCTCCCGAAGACAAACTTTTTTTCCTGCGACTGATACTGTTGGCTGAGGGTGGAGGTGAGGGGGAAACCAACTTCGGACTTCTCAGCACAAAGAACCATGGAATATACCCCAGAGATATACTTGAGAGCACAAGGATTGCTTATATACAGGCTAGATTGACCCAAATGTTCATGTAGCAGAGGCCAGTGATGTAATATATACGTAGATTTAGGTTGCTGACAGCACAAAATGGTTAGCTGTGAGGGCAAGCACTGTCCCACAGGGCTGTAGTGTATCGAGCGGCTGGTCTGTAACACCAGCGTGGTCCCCAGAAAGGCAAAAGGCAGGATCAAAAGTGAACGAGCACCTTCTGCTAAATAGATTGGGGCACGTCCGCCTCAGATGACATGGGAGAGAAAGGGGTGTATGTTTTGAGAGAGCATCATAAATTCATGAGTGCTACAAAGAAGGTACAGAAGTTATCCTCGAGGGGCAGAACATGCCAGGCAATACCAGGGAAGCATTACAAACATGTACCCAGTTCTCGGGCTTTTTCTCCAACTTCTGTGATTCACCATTCTTGGAGGCAGAATGCTGGACTGTCAGCCGGTGGTCTGGACTGATACAGTACTTCTTAAGTATGCTCTTTGAACCAGAAAACTCGCTTTAAGATGATAAAAAAATATATATATTATTTTTTTACTGATGTTTCTTCAGTTAGATTGGAACGGTTACTGTTTCATTATTGAAGTTATGTTAAAGATAATACTTTTTAATATGCCAAGATTTTAGAGCCCACAGAAACTGGTTTTGAGAACATAAATGAAAAATAAAATAATGCCGCAATGTTAACTCTTCACCGGAATGGTGAAATACCATGTTACACAAAGGGTGAAGCGGTGGAGTATGAAAGAAGTAACTTCCACTTTCATTCTATCAAATTGTGTGAGTAATATGTCACATGCTGTATAAGGATACAAAAGAGAAATGCTGTATGAGTGAGGAACATGCTCGATGAAGAATTAACACAGAGTAGCTTTAGCTTTGGTATCAGCAAGCGTTTGGGTCTATGTAACGTGCAGGGGTGAAAAAGAAGCCATGTGTTAAATGGATTAATGCAGTGTTGATCCTTTTCTGTCAGGACAATTAACGTGAGTAAAATATTTGCCCTACTTTAAACAGATAAGGAGGTACTGTATGGTGTTCCTCCTAAGATTAATGTCCCTATATGGGCAGCAGAGAGCACAAGATTTATTTCCTGAACCTTATGTAGATTTATGGCTGTGCCAGTTACTGCTTGAAAGCGCTTTATGAGCCATGTTCACAACGAATCTTTTCTTGTGTATGTTAGTGGAAGTGGTCATAAGAAGGATGCAGACATTTTGAAGTGTTAAGTGGGATGTGAGACACGTACAATGTCTTTAAATTATAAATTTTGTCTTGTCATGACCCCTGATTTTCTTTTATACATGTGCATATGTGGGCATGCGTTTGTATGATATAAACATAAAAAATGTATTTTATTAAATGCTTTAGAAGTAACTTCCTGTGATGTTCTGACTTCCTCGGAGAATTAGTAATGTTTTTTGCGTTATTATTTGATGATTTAAAGCAAAGAAAATTACACTCAAGGAGAGAATGACAATCTCAGGGGATGTGCACTTTCCATGGAACCGTGCTCTGCTCATAAATATCTATGTGACTCCTGTTTATTTAATAGGATTGCATGGGTGAAATATGGGGTAGAATTTGGGATTCAGAATCCAAGATAAGGAGTGAACCTGCCTTGGGCTTGGTAGAGACAGGCACGTAATGGTGGAAATACTATGTAAATTAATCTCAAAATGTTAGAGCAACTGCTATTTTTAATTTTTGTTTGACTGAAGCTTTCAACTTTGCTAATTATAAGCATCTGTAATTTCATTAAGTGCAATTAAATTTTGAGAGTGTGTGTGTGTATATACCAGTGAAGATTAATTGTCCAGCAGACATTCTGAAACATTTAAATCTTAACTTTCATTCTTTTTCAGAGAATTTGCCGGGAAAAGGTCATGTGAAATGAGTAGCCTTAACGAAAATACATAGTAATCTGGTTAGAAAGTGGCTTTTACATTTGCAGAAATTTTTGACATTTAAAAAAATTGTTATGCACTTTTTCCTGACAAAAAGTGGTTTTTTTTAGGTCAATTGAAAAAGAAAATAGAGGCATCCTCACTTGAAGAAGAACTAGAACTCATCTGTCAAGTCCCTGCGTGTGAACTTATGACACAAAAGAACAAAAATGAGCTCATTGTGGGAGGAGAGGTTATGAGAAACAGATTTAATCCTGTACTAGGATTTACCAGACACCTTTTCCCATCCATGAGTTGTGTGGACAGTGTTGTGAACTGGGCTGAAATTCTACCCGTTGCATTTGTGAATGACACTTAGTTTGATTAGCTTCAGGTTTGTAATTACTGGCTACTTGTAAATTGCTATCACCAGTTGACTCAAATGTTCTAGTATGGTTTTGTCATACTACAGACACTTGATTCTCTGCAAATTTTACAGCTACTTGCTTTTGTATTTAGAGAAGTCTGCTAAAAAAAGTCTGAAAAAGTATGCAGCCACTTGAACAAAATGCTATGCCTGACACTACAGACAAAGATACCGTGCTGGATTATTAGTCCAGTGCACAGCAGAAGAAAATATTTCTCCTGAACATAATAATATATCCAGGTGTCTCTGAAATACTAAAAAAACTATCTACATAAATTCCTATTCAGTAAACAGATTGAAGTGTGCCAGCTGTGCAGACTTCTCTCCAGCTGTGCAGACTTCTCTGTGCGAGTGCAATTCGTAGTAGACATTTGCCAATGTTCATATTGACCTTTTCAGTTGTGTTTGCACTGGAGGTTCCATTGCTTAAAATACAAGCTATATAGTGACTCGAAAAGAAAAATACATTTATGCAGTTGAATTTCTTTCAAAACGTCTGGTTCACAAATGGTGTATCTGTGTGCTGTCTGCTTCCTTCTAAAGGTAGCTGACATCAGGAAGGAGTTTGAGGCATCATGCAGAAATCTAGCATAAGGTTTTCTGATGGTTAGCACCAGATATGAACATGGAAATAACTGGTATCAACTGGAGGACAACAAGGTGGTGGAGGGCATCTTCAGTTTCTCAGTTCCCCGACTCGCTGCTCTCTTTCCTGAGGGGAGAATGGTATGCTTGTCACCTCAGTGGTGGTCCTTGCAAACTGGAAAGGAACAGAGAAGAGGTGTCCTGAGATTTACAAGGTATAAGGACCTGTACTGAACCTCACTGTTTTTCTCCTTTCTCATTTTCTCCAGTTGTGTTGGACAGAAGGGGAGATAGAACAAAAATAGGTCTGTTTCCTCTTTCCATCAATTCAGTGATAAAAGCAGAGATAACTTGCCTTACTTAAATTATAGTGACAGTAATTGTAAAGAGGGTAGGAATGCTAAATAAGTTCACTGAATTGGGATCAAATCCTGCTTAGTATGGACATATCAAGCCCTCCCTAGCTCATAATAGTGTATTGAAATATTTTTTAAATTTTTACTTAAAAGAAGGACTGTGGTTGCAAACAATGTGTTGAGACTGAGTTGAAATGAAGACAGTATTTTGCCCTAAGCGTGATCTCCCCACCACCGCATTTCCATCCCCTGCATTACTGTTACTTTGCTCCCTCACTGGGAGCGTAAGTGGCAACAGGTTCCTCCTTTGGTGACCAAAAGCAAGGCTGAGCCTTCATACATGGTGCAAAAGCCAGGTAAGAGCTATTGGTGTGGACTTGTGGGCTGCCCTGCAATGGGACAGTTAAGGTTCTTAAGAATCCCAAAAGAGTAAACTTTGCGAAGTGTAGTTGTTTTGTGCAATGTCCAGATTCAGATGTTTGTCTCTTGGTTACTTGTATATGTAGTTTTTAGGCTTTTCTTCTCGTGTCACCTAAAATTTTCCGTTCCATGAAGGTGTAAACATCCTTTGTAATAGAAGTAGAGCCATTAGTCTAGCCCTCAGGCACACTCAGGAGTACAAATTAGCACCATGTTCCAGTCATCAAGTGTGAGTTGTCAGATTAATTTTTTTAGGGACGATTTCTTCCATTATTACATCCTTCCCTTTTTCTTTTATATGTTCTAAAACTGATCCTACTAACTGGAATATCGTTAGATTATCTGTTCCATGACATTTTTTGAACAGACTTGTAGCGTATATTCTTTAACAAACAGTTTTTACTGTGATTAGGGTAGGATATTTTTTTTTTGTTTGTTTTAAGAAATGTTTTGAAATATTCACAAGTGCCTGCAAATGTTAATTTCCAGTTAAAAAAAAAATCTCAGTTGAAATTCTTTATAAATCATGCAAACAGATTGAACACATCTTCTGCAGATTTTTCAAATTAAAACAAAGTATGTCTTACAAACACTTGGTTTTTGTTTTTCTAGAATTTGGATGGCTCCATCCTGGCTTGTGTTGGCACATTATTTGTTAAGTATTGCACAAGCATATGAAGTAACTGTCTAATGTCTGACAATAATTGCTTCAGCAGCATAGTCACAAAACGTCCATTTTGCATGTCACTCTAAACGTTTGTAGACTTTTATTAGCACATAACAGTTGTTTAAAACATGTAGTTTCAAGCCACGTTTGTAGGCACATCGAACAATTCAGTACTACTGCTTTTTAAGTCATTTTGACTTTGCCTTAGGTAATTACTTAAAGGGCTGTTGGCTGTGGTATTTCAGGGCTATGCTCTAGAGATCATACAGCTGAAATTGTCTAGGGAATATCAAGCTGTCCTGTCACTGCTTCTGGGAAATGGTTGTTCTTTTAAGTTTTTCCACTCCCTCTTGTCAGTACATTCACAGAAATGGACTTTGATTACATTTATTTCATCACTTGGACCATAAAAATGCACCTTCCATGGAGCATGGCCAGGAAAAGGTGGCATGAAAATTGTGTAGGACTGAGAAGAAGAGTGGTTGAGAGTAACTACACATTTATATAATGATCACGTTAAGTAAGTGTATTGTTTGCAAGTAGTGTTGATCTGTGCTTCTGATAAAAGGTAAATTTCACAACGCCTTTGAGTTTTTATGTACAGCAAATGTCTGTAACACAAGTTTCGTATGTTTAACTTCTCTCTTAGAAAGTTTTTTAAGCTTTGCCTATATTTTCTTTTGTTTTGATTTTTTTTTTTTTAAGATATTTCCTGGTTGTGTGAACCTGTGCTATAATTTCTTCCATATTTTTTGTTCTGTGTAAGTTTTTCCTCTTGTACCTTTGTTACATCTCTTAAGTGTATCTGCGATGTGTTAGCCTGACAGGTTCTCATTCACCTCAGCAGATGAGTGCCAGCCTTGTCTAAGCTTTTCATGGGCTAACCCTGATACTGTTCTCTACTGCCATTAATGAAGGTTAGCAAGACAATGCACAATCACAGCCCAAAAATTCCTGAAGTCAAAATCCAGGCAAGGTTTTATTGTTCTGTGTCTTAAAATGTGTTTTTCATTATGAACTTACATTACCAACCTTTTTATTGCCTTGACAGCAATTTTAGGTTTCCCTTGAAGAAGAAGGGTGTCAGAAAATACATTGTATAGGAATTTGTTGTTTTGCCCTTTCTTCAGTTTTAGCTGGGATTCTGACTGTATTTTCCATGTTATCCTCTATGCCTCCCATCTCTCATCTTACAAAGCAGCTTGGGTTTTCAAGTCCAGTGTAGTGTCCAGTGTCATTTGATAACAAAAAAACTGGAGAGGTTTTCAGAGGTGAGGCAGCATTCTGAATATTTTATCGTGTGTTTTTATGTATACTGCCTGTCATTAAAATAAGTACTAGCAATACACGGAAAACATCTGTGTTGTGGGCTGTTCACACTAAACTGTGCAAAATGCAAGTGGAAAACGAAAGAGAGAAGAGGTTGTTAGAGCCCAAATACTTTCTGGCCAGGTTCTTTTAGATATTCCACGTATAGAGGGTGTCATGTTTAACATCGGATTTACTTATTTGAAGATATATTATACGGGATTTCTGATTTAGCAGAGTGACACACAACATACTGCAAACACAATACAAATGTTAAGGTACAGGTAGCAGAACGTAGCAATTGCAATACACAGTTCAATCATTATACCAATGTGATTCTCATTACCAGTCTCTATAATACACAATCTTGGGCGTCCCCAGTCTTGCTAGGAGGGCAGCCCTGGGTTGAAGCCAGCTCAAGCCCATTGCTCCCTTTGAAATTCTTGTGCTAATCTTCTGGGGTTTATACGCTATGTTGTGCTGAGCCGCTTAGACACCTCCTCCTTGTTGGCCTGGCTAGCTCCGGGAGACATTCACACTCTTAATGAACGTCAGGAGAAACCTTTACACCACCACCTGGTCCGCTCGGCTGTTGATAGCTGTTTATCTAAAATGGAGACCACCTTCAGGTCCCCTTGATGTTGGGTCGAGTGAGCTTCTTTGCAGCAGCTGTGGTCAGTAAAACCCTGGACTATTGCCTGAGCTTCATGGCCACATCACCCTGGCCCATCTCCTCTGAGCCTTCTTCCATGGCAGGGGTTTACTGGTCAGTCACAGAGGACACACGTGGAACAAATAAATTGTTCTTTTGCCATCTGGCTGCTTTGTATTGGCATTTAGTTGGTATCTCCTCACCATAATCTTGATGGTTTTATGGCTCCCTTGTTCCGGTCAGAGGTTACATTTCTGAACATCTATTCCCGAGCTGATGTGCAGCAGTACTGTGGCTGAGGAAAGCAGGAAACAAGAGGAAAAAAGATAAGATTAGTTCTTTACTTTCACAGGGAAGGATGTGGTTAGGTCCTTTTTGTGATTTCTTTGCTGAAGATAACAAACATATGCAGTGAGTACAAGTAGTTTTAGCAGTATGGATTAATTAGCCTGGTTCCAGGCTGAGGGAAAGAATAATATGGATCAAACTTAGTGATGAGGGTCACAGTTCACAATGGCGGGGAAAAATGCTGAGTATAAGAGTAATTGTACGGCTTTGCAGTACTTTAACTTTAGCCTGTCATTTTTTCGGCACCCTCCTTCGTTGCCCTTTGCATCTTTCTCTTGTTTTGTTCATGGCCTCAGAACGCTTCCACCAATACGTACTACAGACGTGTCAGTAGTCCCCTGCTTCCTTGGCGTTCAGTTCCTATTACTATCCCCTCTGCTTTTGTACTCTTTTCCCCACAAAATTCTCGAGAAACCTGACTGCCAGCCAATACTGTTTTTAATCGTACCCATGTAGAATATTTCACAAAGCCCAGCATCAAAAGCAGCGTTTAAAGCACTGTGCAAAATATACATCATTAAATCGTGTCTACAGTATTGTATGAGATGTTTGTAGAAGCAGGTGCAACGGAGAAGAGACTGCAGTCATAAAGGAGGCCGGCAGAGAGGTCGGGAGGTTGTGTTTCCTGGGCTCGTGCTTTTTTTTTTTTAATTATTGTATCTTTCAAAACTTAGCTGTTCAGTGGTTTGCGTTTTAAAGATAGCATGCTATGCATCGTTTGTTAATATTTATTATCATGTTAATAATAATAATTGTTAATATGTATTTCATATATAAAACCCTGGCAGAATAGTATCAGGTATAAAATGTGGTGTGTATATATATTTCAGTAAACAACCTGCTGTTGTCCTTGCAGAAAATGTCATAGAAATTGTAGCTTCTAAGTTAAGATAGGTGATGCATTTTTTTATTAATACCATGCATCTAATTCCTTTTCTGAAAGAAATCTTGTTTCCTTGGATGATGGTAGAGAAGCAAGTTGGTTGGCTTGTCTGATCCCTTTTCAGTTGTTGCTCTCGCATGTGTTTACCTTGTCCTGTTGGACGGTTTGGGTGCATCAGCATCATATCATGGGTTTTTTCCTGGTGGAATTCAACAGTAGCTGTACTGGATCAGTACACTGGTTATGAATAATACAGGCTTTATCGATAAAGTGTTTTCTCTGTATGAAGTCGTTCTCTGTGGGAGCTGGTGCTTTAAGGTTCAGACCAATACGTTGTACAAACGGCAATCTTCGTGGTGTCTGTGTTAATCTTTACAAAATACTCTTTACAAAGAGGTTTTGATCTGTTTTATAATCTTGTGTGATTAAGAGGCAGCCCAGCCTGAACTATACATGCCTGTTATGAATGTTAGTGGTAGTAACTCTGCCTTGTCTATCACTGTTTTCTGAGGGGAGAAAAAAAGCAGTATGCCATATGGCTACCTCCCTTCTCCTCTCTCTTCCTCAGTTGTCATACCCCGTAGCCATGCAGTGCTGCAGAGTTACAGCCATGACTGACCTGCTGCGTCCCGGCCGAGATTTTTAAATGGAGTCTTTCTAGCTGTAATAGTTTGATTATTAAACTTAATTCTAACTGTGAGCTTTCTTTTTTTTACCAGAATGACTTTTTTGTTGGCTGTACCTCTTTGGTCAGCTATTTCCTTGTTTGTGTTACAGCAACATCCAAAGATCTGTGTTCCAGTTCCCACCCTGCTGTGTGCTGTGCAAACACACTGGGTCTATGGGAACGCTCATACCTCAAGGGAAGATGCAGCAATACTCTGTAAGACCTTTCTTAAGGAATTGGGGAGGAGAGCTTGGCTCTGCCAGGAACACACAGCTACGCTAGCTGTGCTAACCTTATTACGTCTTGCAGTAGCAGCTGGAGGCACCACTCGCATGTGACTTACTGCGCTGTGCAGCGGGTGCGTACATGAAACCGAAGAGTATCCCCACAGCAGCCCTCCCCTGTGTAAGATAACCTCCTGTTGCCTAGTCTGCCCTTTCAGTAACTTGCCTTTTTTTTTTTTTTTTTTAATTGTTTTATTAGTACTTGGAAACGGGACTGGTCTAATTATGAAAGGAAAGAATAATTTTGGGTAGTAAAAGATGCAACAAACTTTCCTTGTACTTAGTAAAGAAAGACTGTGGTTACTTAGAGAAGGGAGACCCTAATAATGAGCGGGGAGGCTGATGTAACTCACATATTGGATACCCTTGCTTGGCAGGAGCTGCCAGGCCAGGCAGCAGCGTTGCGTAAAACTAGACACCATTCATGCTGTTACTTACCCAGTTTGAGGTGTGCTATAGGATGTGAAGAAGAGCTGAGCTGACTGCAGTGTGGGAAGAGGACAAAGACAAATCCATAGGAAGTCCGCCTCATTAGTTCTACTGTTTAGAGAATAAGTTGTTTTTCACTGAGATTTTTAAATTAACAGTGTCCTTTTATATTACAGTGCTATGTGTATGGACATTATTGGTCTGGTATTTAATTAAAACCACAGCTGGTGATCGTATAATTGTAGTGTATGAAAGGCAATGATACTTACTTGACTATGTAGCATTGTTTTATTCAATTTAGAGAACTGTAGCCATTTTTTCATGTATTATTTGAAAGCTGTAGTGAAGGGTGCAAGATCTGATGAGCAAACTGGTGAGCTTCATTGCAACGCTTCCCCTCTGTTAAGCAAATAAGGTGAAACAGTGGCTTATAAATTCACCAGCTTTCCTGAAAATTGGAAGTCAGTTATGAACAGATTGGTACAATTAGGCTGGTTCTTGTTTCTCCACACTGTAAAACCAGTGCATAGTTTCCTGTGGTAGGAAGGAAGGCCTTCTGCTGAAGGCCAAGAATACTCACGGTGTTTCTGGGTTTATTAAGAGACTTCTGCAAACATACTTGAAAGAAGCTATGTAGCATATGCCCGTAGCAGGCCTGAATTACTGTTCTTCATTTGAAAAATGAGGATGCCTTGAGAATCTTAAACATACTGCGAAGTAAAATTGTGTATGTGTGTACTGTACTGAAATGAATAACTGTATGTGTGTAAGACATTTTTGTAGCTGACGTAATAGAAATGCTTTTGACTGAACTCACAGATGAGGATGTCCAGAGCTTCTAGCATAACTACTTACCCTGCACGTAAAACTGCAGACTTCGTATATAAAAAAACCTATAAAATTTTGTTGTCTGTCTTGAAGCCAGAGGTGGGAATAGTCTATGTGAAGGACCTGTTGCCAAATGGTCTAGTCTCTCTGCCGTCACAGCAGTATGCAAAAAACACCTATGGTTTTGCCGGCTTCCAGTATTGTAGAGGTAAAATTGATACCACAGTTGGTATCACTGACTCATTGGCAGATTGACTGGAAATGGAACAAGAAAAATAACTTAAAAGTGACCCTCCCAATAAAACGTCGGAGAGAAGGACTGAAACTGGCTGGAGGACGAGGAGCGGGGCTTGTGTTTCAGGCTGAATCTTGGCAGCAGAGCGGTGTTTGCTGTACTACTTGGTCTGGTGTGAAAGGTCACTTTTGTTTTCTCACCCAGTAAAACTTGGAGTTGTTTCGCTACTACTAGAAAGAAAGACTTCAGTATGAGTGGCTAGTTTTCCTCCCGGACTTCGGTTGTAGTTGTCAATACTGAGTGTTGAATTCTAGATGATGCCTTTCGTGCAACAATGAATGGGGTATGTCCTCTTCCTGAGGACAGGATGAGAGTGTGGATGAATTACAAGTATGGGATTCTTTTAAGAATTGTTCTTGATTCCTAAGTTACGTAACTAACACAGTGTAGACGATATTAGTTACCCTAGGCTGTTACGTATTTTCACATGTTATCCATCTAACGTAGCACGTATCTTTCATCAAAAGGATCTACTGCAGAAAGAAAAACAGTTCAGGTTCTTCATGTGTGGCTTCAGTAGATTAGAATCAGTGAAACTCACTGACGCGGGACTGAGAGAACAACAACTGCAGAGCAGTAGCTCAAAATGGAGTAAGCTTTAGTTGCAAAATAAAACTGAATGCTATGCATGGAGTTACTCCCTTCACCAAACTGAAGGCATCAAAACGTATACACCTTCTTTTATAATACGAATTTGAGTCAACATTTAATATAAGGTTTTATAACAGAAGACTCAAGCTACTTCTTATTAAAGTAGTGTTGGAACTAATCTACACATTTCCAGATGAATTATACTTCATGTATTTATTCTTATAATGTGTTTTCTGATGAAGAAATGTGTGTGCTGTCTGGAAAGTAGAATTCCATGTAAAAGTAGTAGCATGTGGATTTCTTTTATACTTCTGTTATACTAAAGTTACCATTAAGTACTGCAGAAATCCACAAATATTGTAGCTGCTGTATAATAATACATCTCTCAAATGCTGCTGCCACGTGGCTTGTGGTTAATCTGTTTCTTTCACTTTGTCTTCTAGCTTCATTTAGCAGCCCTGGCTTCATTAAAGGGAGACATAGTGGAGCTTAATAAACGTCTACAACAAACAGAAAAGGAACGTGACCTGCTGGAGAAGAAATTGGCAAAAGCACAGGTGAGCAATAGTTCAAGACTCTGAAGATGCTCTTTGGTTTTGTGTTGTCCTTGTTCTTCAGAGAGGAATATGGCACGTGGGGAGAAGATAAAATATCTGAACAATGTCACAGTGAAAAGAATTTTAAGACTGCAAGAAACATAGTTGCCGTGTTTTTTAAGTTTTGTGTGCTGATGAGATTCTTCTAAAAAATACCAAGAAAGAATTAGATGAGTTTTCTTTTGAAGCCCATATAAACACCGACAGCTTTGAAATAAGGATATAAAAATTGCAGTGTACTCTCAGTGGATTAGGTAGCTGATTGCAGAGCCTTCCACTCCTGGGTCAGATTCAAACACAGCACAAATTAACATTGATCAAAAGCTATTGCCAATTGGCAGTGCTTTGGTGGTATGTGAGACATTATTTGTGATCTCAGGCTAGCTTCTAGTAAGGCAGTTTATATGTATCTGTTGTGGAAAGCCAAGGGATTAAATAAGAATAAGGTCTGAACTCTAATGCTTTCACAGCTCTTAAAAAAAATTAAATCTTTTCAGATCAAGATAAATGTAGAGAGGCAAATAAAAACAGGGAAACGTGAACTATTGTTCTTAATATTTCCCTCTTCTATAAATGAAACCTTTGGCTTTGGATACTGGCATTCTAGCAAATACATTTAATAAGTAGTTTACATTTTAAAACTAACTCAAAATATATAGTCATTTATACTTGTATAGAGGAAGTCAAAGCATTTTATCCTGTACAGTATAGCATCTTATTTATTGCCCAGAATCTCCAGCACTGGAAGCACTCAAGCCACCCAGACCTGGTCTTGGGCAGCCTGCTCTAGGTCACCCTCCTTGAGTTGGATAAGGGGTTGGATGAATGACCTCCAGAGGTCCCTGTCAACCTCAGCCATTTTGTGGTTTTGTGAATTTAGAGTCTTCAGTGCATTTTGGTAGGGCCTTGTGTCCATGTGTTACTTAAACTCAAGACGAATGTAGAAATGTTTAAGCAGTCTAGATTTTAAGGCTCTTACTTCAGTCCTCCAACCAAATTTTGGCACTTGTCTACATTCCCTGCTGTTTTTTCAGCTACCTTTAACGTTTTGGGGCTTGTAAGTGATATTCCTGTTGCAGACCATCAGTGCAACATCCAGAAATAAAAAAACACTTCCCTGCTTTTATTCCCCTGGATATGTGAGCCAGAGCCATGCTGGGAGTTAACACTGTTTATCAGCTGTAATCCTGAGAACCTTTTCCAATTTCTACTGCACTCTGAGATAGAGTTCTCTTTCTGACATACAGTTTGATATGACGCTGTTTGACAATCATTAAACAGTCAGATGGATCCACTGTATCCAAACAATCCACATCATTCTGCATGACTATACTGACTTTGTTGTTATTTATAACTGCAGGGTCTTGTACTAACCACAGGGGTTTTTTTTAGTGTTTTAGTTTTATTTCCAGATCTTTGTTTAAAAATACATATGTCATCTCTCAGCCAATGAAGAGTGCCTTGTAGTGCTCCCATACAGTAACATATCCCTGTTGATGGTGACTGGGATTAAGGATTAGTCCTTAATTCCAATTAACACGGGCTCTGTTAGCAGGAGATTGGTGTTTTCTTTGATGGATTACCAATTATGCATGGGTATGTAGTGCTCGATTTGTAATGCTGACAGTTTTAACATGGTCCTTGTCTGTGTGCTTGTGAACGCAAGTGTAGTAACGACTGCTACCGGAACTGTGAATAACACAAAATCAGCATATCTGAAAGCTAGTGTGCTAGCTAGTTTTCTTATTTAAAAAATTACTTTTTAGTGAACAATTTCTGTGAAGTTTTAATGCTTCAGCTCGTTTCAGTTTTTTTTTTTTAATAAAGCCCTCAAGCGGATAGAAATTGTTGGAGGTGTGTATTAAATAAAATACAGTCTTTCTTAAGGAATAAGCCATCAAACAAGCACAACTGATATATTCAATGTGTTGGCTATGTTTAAGTACTGAGACAGACTCTGGTGAAACCACTTTACCTTTTTTTTTTCTCCCTAACTGCATCACTTCCAAGTAGATGCTCCACTTAACATAATTTTTTGAACTTTTCCTCCCACTCCACAGAGATTCATCCAAATTCGTACCATATATCATGTTTTCCTCTGCAACCTTTGTCTAGTGCATTCCTTCCTCACTAATGCGAATCAGAGGTTCAGAAGGCATAAATTAAGAAAGAGGTGTTTGAGGTTCTGTATAACCATATTCAGATGCTAGTGGGTCAGTATTAAATCTCTGTTCTGCATCTGGACTATACTTACAAAGGCAGCGCATGTTTCATTTCAGCTGGTGTGCTAAATGCTCTCTGGAACAAATAGCTCTTAAAACATATTTTTGGTAATACCTTTCCCATCATTTCATGAGGCATGTGAGACACTTTGGAAGAAAGGATTAGTGATTTGCAGAGAGGAGGTGATTTGGGAACCACAATTCAAGTAATAGATGACAAATGGTAAAGAAAGATGGTTGGATAGCCTGTGCTTAAAATTTTGTGAAAGGATGTAATTGATTACTGATTGTTGTATTGTGCTCATTTCCAAAATGCAGTCTGTAGAGACCTACTTGTAGCACTTGCCTACACCCTTCATTATTTCAGTAAGACAGCAGATCTCCTTGTCTCTGCTTGTATCGGTGTACAATTTGGCGATGGAGCGATCTCTTGAATTAAATTTGCTGTAAAGTAATGGTCAACCACAACTAATGTCTTCTTCCAAAAATATTTCTGTGGTTATGAGAAGAAGAATAGTGCTTTCTTCTAGCTCTGTCTGGCACAGTATCCTGGCTTCAATAATGATAAATAGTGGATGTCTGAAGGGAGAGCATAAGAAACGCATGTAGAGAGTTCTCTTCCTTCATTCTCCCCCACCTTTCTGCCAACATACGTGAGCAGGAGGCTGCATCACATTTAATAGTCCTCTATGGTCCTATCCTCCACGGGTTTATCTAATCTTCTTTCTAGTACATCTACATTCTTGGCATTTCCTGCATCCTGTGACATTGAGTTCTGCAGTTTTGTAGTAGAACGTGAGATTTAATAACATGCTGAACATTTCAGCAAATACAACAAGAATAGATAATTCACTTACTACCTCTTTCTTATCATTTCATCTCCTTTCACAAGGTAGTCCTGCTTTCTCGTTCTTTGTGCTTAGTCCTTGTAATTTTGGAATTTTATAATAGCTCTAGACACAGGGTAAGAAAGGCTGTGCAGCATCACTCCGGATTCTGTATCACAGAGTCGTAAAAGTCCCATTAACTGCAATAATAATTCTTTACCATCCTCTCAATTATTCCAGATTTAGGGAGGGACAGCAGAATTTCAGTATAAGAATAAAACCAACACTCTGTAAGCATATTAGAACATGCGAACTTCACAGGAAGGCTTCAGTTTCTGATTTAACAAATTAGCTTGAAATTGAAATGCATGCTGTTCAGATGAATGTTGAAATTACTTGTTTGGTTTTGTGATGTCCTTATCTCACATGGATTAGTCCTGTGTAGTTGTGTTCTGCTTCCACATCAAGTATACACAGAATATACCCACAAACAATTAATTCTGACCGTGCATGTTTTCGTGATTGAGGATTTGGCACGACGGACTTGTGTTTATACTTAAAATTAGATTAATGGATTGCCACTTTAAAATCTGCCACTCCTCTTAAATTAAAATACTGTGTTAGTTGAACGAAGATTCTTAGCTCCTGGGAGCCTGTTAGGCAGGTTTCTCACTGTGGCTCGTTCAGGTGATGACTTGTGTTCTTGGTGAACAGTGCCATAGCCAATGTTTGTCTCTGCAGGGCCTGGGGCACTGGGGGATCTGGCGATCTCTTACCGAGCACGGCTGCTAGTGCTGCCTTTTTTTTTTGTCCTCTGACTGAACACTGCAAATTCAACATAAAGGTTTGCACTGGTAGCGTTTCTTGCACTAGGAATTTGTGTACATTAGCAGGCAATAGAACCATGTGTTGAGACAATATCCTTGGGTTCAAGTATTTTCTCTTACTAACCTGGACACCTCCTATGCTTCTTGCTCTTGTGGTTGTTTCCCAGCATCAAGAGGTCAGACAAAGGTGTTTCCAGGCATTGTTAATTTATACTCTAATTGAAATAACCTTTTTAGTCTGTACTAAAAAACAGCCAAGGGTCACTTACACTGAGAACTGTGCTGGAAAATTCTCTCCTGACCTCAGCAATTGCTCATCTTTTGCAGCATCTCCGTGGGTTGTCCCTGTGTTTGCTTTCTCAGAGGATTAGCGCTCGTAATGGTTTTGATCAGAGCTTAAGTACAAGCCTGGAAGCAGGATGAGGAAAAGGGTTTAAGTTTTTTGTGGTAAAATGTTTGTGTGACTGACACACAAATAAATTGCAAGAACTGAACGTGTACACCTTGGAAAGGAATAGGAACTGGTGGCAGGTCATTGTTCTGAGACTTAAAGGACACAGAAACTGAAGAGGATGATGAACAGGTTGAGTAGCCCAGAAGAAAACCTTTAGCAATGGGTACCAAAACTTGCATTTGTTTCTTTTCCCTTTTAAGCTTTGAGATGAATGTGCCATAATGAGGAGCAATCCTGTACAACCAGAAGGATTTTCCATTGCTGTATTTGGGGATTTATACTGAACTATGTTTCCACTGTTTGGATGCTTTTGCCTTTTTTGGTTGAGACTTGTCATGCAGAAGCAGAACTTACGAGATGTGACTCTGTACCCACCTCCAAGGCACAACAATCAAGTTCCCATCTTTCTGCCTTTTCCAGTTACTTTTGCCCAAGATAATCCAAGAGCCCTTTTAAAAAAATCAAATGTGAAGCTGTTTTCTTGTATTGCCAGGCTACTGGTTGTTCACAAAGTATGTCTGTCACTAAATGATGGTTATCCTGAAAAATGGTGACTGAGAAATGGCTGAAGAAAACAGAAAGCAAGTCTGGTAATGTGGCTGAGGTCCATTAGCAAGAGTCTATATATCTTCAGTCAAGATAAACAAATTCTGCTTTTCAGGGCATAGCTTAGAAAGACAAAAATTGTTGTGATAGGGTTTTTATTTATTGTCTGAAGATAATTATTACACACTCCATCTGAAACATCCTTTTGGTCTAAAAGAAAGAAAACAGCACACATAATTGATTGATCTAGATAATGCTTAGGTAGCATTTGTGGGTATCAACGTGTGTCAGAGGAAACTCATGTTTAGAAAGGCAGGATAAGCAACTCTTTATTGCACTTAAATCTGTTCCCAAGCTTTTGTGAAACATTTTCTCTGTGTTATTTCTGCACTTTGAATGCAATGGTAGTTTTTCAGCCAGATATGATGTGAAGATACGGAAACAAGAGAAATAAGTTGTAGAACAATCCTACAATAAAGAATCATTATAATATACATGTATACCGACATGAAGTCATAAAAGCCAGATGAACATTATCAGTCTTCTAAAATGTGACCCTTTGCTCCCCTCTTCAGTGTGAAGATACGGTCTGTTTGTCTTAGTATAGTTGAAAGTGCTGTTGACCCCAGCTGGAGTAAGAAACTATTTTGTTGTAGTCTCTGGGAGAGTGCTCTAATCTCTGGGCTACCTTTCAATGTGCATATGTAAATTTTCATTTTCAAGCAGCCTTTTATGTAGATAATGTTCTCAAGCTGTGAATGTGAGAGGCCAAAAAATACGAGGGCAAATTATGAAAATTCTGGCACACCTGCTAGTTTGGGTATAATTTTCGTATTTATGATTCAAAGGGTAGAGGGAGTTACCTCTGTACAGAGGTTTAAAAAACTAAGTTTTGATGCAGCAATGTTGGAGGACCTCATACATTACTATAAATTGTAGCCTTTAGAAATGCTACTAGGATCTTACATTGCAGGTCTTCAATTAATAAGTGTGGGTTTTATACTGTCGGTTGGCATCTGAATTTTCTTTTATTGACAGCATAGTACCTACCATTCTGTGGTTGCAAGGACACTTGACTGTTTCCTGCAGGGGGTCAAAAGCAAAAAGCCTTGCTCTTTCTAGTCACTACCAAGCATAACTTCAATCAGCATGCACTGTTGGATTGTAATTGCAGTAGATTGTAATTGCTTGCTGTAATTGAAGTAGAGTGTTTGCTGGCATGAAGAGTAAGCCAGAGAGGCTGGATTTAAAATCATGTTGGAAAGAAAAAGGAGGATTTCATGATATGTATAAAAAACCAAGCAGCCATGTAGCCGTATTAATTGTTCAAATAATAAGCATTTTATTGTAGAGGATTAAAATAATAAAAAATATGCTATGTTATCTTTAAAGGCTAATAAAAACAAACACCCACATTAGAGAAGAAGTCATAACTTCAAAGTGTCATTACTTTTCTTCATAATAATGTGGTTTCTGCCTTAGGACTTGTTCTAATTCAGACCACGTTGGGAAGATCCTTCAAGATTCATGATGCGTCACGAATCTCACGGATTCAAAGATGAGATATTTATAGCTATTTTGAGTTGCAAATGGTGGGTTTTGTTCAAGCAGGAAGGGCAACTGCTGCCCTTTAAAAAATAATAATAATAAAATTACACTGTTTAGTCCTTCAGTTCCTAAAATCTTGTAATTGCGTCCCTTTGTTTACCTGTCAATATTTTGCATCTGCCCTTTTCTCTTGCTAAGGCAGTGTTGGTTTGATGAGTAAGAAAATCATTAATGGCGTGCACTTTTGCCTTGTATGTGACCTCTATGCAGTTATTCATAAAGACCCTTTCCGTTTCTTGCTTTTCTGCTTCAGTGTGAACAATCCCACCTAATGAGAGAGCATGAAGATGTGCAGGAGCGAACAACACTACGCTACGAGGAACGAATCACAGAGCTGCACAGTATCATTGCAGAATTAAATAAGAAAATTGATCGACTACAGGGAACAACAATAAGGTACAGCAACTTCCTGGAAATTCTGGGCCAATGCAAGAATGGTGCAAAACACGGTGTGAATTATACTCTAAATATAATTTTATGATGACTTTAAGGTATTTAGGCTTGTTGTGACTGGTACTGGGTAGTTGCTCATAACTAAGGTATGTGTTCCACAGAGTATCATCCTGAGGCTCAAAAGTGCTACATTCTCTCTGTCAAAATCACACTTTGCAAAGCCTAATGAGCCCAAAGAACTGCACTGTGCCATCTAAATATTCCTTTAACGTTAACGTATATGCCAGCGTACCAGACAAGTGATAGCAGTGGTGGATAAAGGAAGATGTAGCCACCCAGCCTGCACCTCTGCTTTTAACTATTTTGTGGCATCCTATAGTTCACCTAAGCCAAATCACTTATGATGAGAAATATGGCTTAAGTGGATTTCAGTAGGTTTTGCATCTACTTGTACTGGTATTTGTGACAAAACACAATGGTACAAATGATGTTGTTGCCTGTCCTTAGAGCAGCAAAGCTTGGGGTAGTACACTAGGTCATCACTTGTTACTGTGTTAAAATAAACTTTACATTTGGCTACAGGAAAACACTTTTCCTCACTTGCTTTTGCCCATTAACTCTCAACCTAGAGAGAGTTGGACTAGAAAGAGGAAGGAGCTTCTTAAAGTTTAGCTTGCGAGGGTGCAACTGAACTACTAGAATCTGGATTTTCTAGAGAACATCAAATTACATTTGACACTTTCATAGGTAATATTGACATGGTTGCTACCCACGTAGCAAATTCTCAGTTTTTCTTGCCTATTAGCGGCAAGTTTTTTGATAACTGCTTCATTTGTTCTTTGTCGTAAAAGTTTCTACTAGTAGCAGGTGATGTTGTTACAACTAGTCGCTTAACTTTTCATACAAATATTTGTATGCAAAAATAAAAAGGTTTGGTATACTATAAATAAGAGAAAGTATCATCATGCACGTATATATACACGCTGCTCTAAAAGCAGTGATAGAATCACATTATGCTAATGTTATTGAAGAAGATAAATACTGCCCACTCTGAGGTGATCATGACTAACAATGATCACGGTGAGATTTCTCAGGTAAGAATTTTCTAAACTGCTGGTACTTCTCTGAAAAAATCCCTGTGACTCCCTTGTTCATTCATGCTTGATACCTCTGCAGAAAAACTTCCCATTTGCTTTGTTTCAAGTCACATTTCTTTTCAGCATGATACTGGCTACCCATCTGGCCCTCCTCTCTGGTAAAGCTCTCCCAATTGAGAAGACTGTTTGAAAAGCAAAATCTGAGAAGCATGAGAGCTGCATTGATACTTTTTCCTTGAATGGCAGAAGAACTCTTAAGACATTTAAGAAAAATACTACATAGAGTCCATAAAACTCATTTGTTTGGAGTACCTGTGGCAAGTTAAAGGCCAAGTGGTGTTCAAATACAAAATATTGGGATCGGGTGCATACTGTGAATGTTTATCCATGTCCATAAACAAGCCAACTGTGGCACACATAGGAAGATGAGGCACAAGAACCATGCTTGATGGGACATGCCGCTTCTCATGAAAAGGGCAGTTTTGTTGCCTCTCTGGGGTGCAGGCTTTTGAAGACATCAGAACAATACTGCTGCAACAAGTGCCACACCACTGTCCTGCTCCACCTGTTTGGTCTTAGAGTGCTCGTTTTGCTCAGATGGCTAGGATGCCTCCTCTGTTTTTATTTGTTCTGGTTTTATTAGTGAGCACAAAAATGCTTATTAAGTTAGTGGATTCTTTATTTCCTTTAATGATTGGAATAGCTTGTTTTCTTTGGCAGGCCCGTAATGTGGTGTCTGGGGAACTGAGGAGTAATATTCCTCCTAAAAATGGCCAGCAGAGGTAGAATTGGAGAGGTTCCACAGGGTTTGTAAAGACAACTGAAAGAAGGAAAACTGACACTTCCTGCCAGCGACTTTCTGTAAATCCGCTCTGGGATCTACTTGCGTCACTCCTGAGAAGCCGTTCCGTCCCGCAGAGCAAGGGGTGGTGTAATTCCTGTCCTTGCTGGGACAGGTGTGACTCACGGCACTCCACCCTTGGATATGGAGACGGCGAGCCCGGCAGCAGGAACAAAACGGTCCTGAGAGAAGGGGTTCTGCGAGCACGGCCCTCGCGGCGTTTACACGTTGCTCTAAACCAGAACACAGGAGGGGTTTTAGTTTTGATTTGGCGCTTGGGTAGCTGCAGGTAATACTGGTGGAGGCTTTGTGCCATCACAGAATTTAAGCTGTCTTTCTGGAAACGGTTTTGCTGAGTTTACAGTTAATTGCATAACAGATAAATGTTTCCCCAGTGCTGACACACGCAGAGATGGTTCAGGATTTTCATGCATCGTTTTTAGGCTGTAAAAATAAACTAACATGTAGCTTGATGAACCATTCGTCGTGGTTCTTTCCAAAACCCCAAAATATTCTGGAAACAATTAGAAGAAACCCGAGTTTCATGGAGGGTATTTGACTGTCCTCCTTAAGCTTTATTATCGTTAAATTTACAACTCTTTGTTTGAATGTGAGTAGTACCCTCAGATAGTAGGGCAGAAAGAGTTTTAAAATCTGAATAATGTATTGTAACAATTTGAGGAGTGTGGTCAAGCTGTATAAGTTAATTAATATTCTCTACTCTGGGAATTTTCCTCATTTTGTTTTTTGGTGTGGGATTTTTTGGTTTTTTC
>NW_010536180.1:32709-73339 GCF_000687285.1 Phaethon lepturus | reverse complement strand
CCTACAATGTCAGGGGTTTTACACAGCTTGAAGTGTAGTATCTTTTGCTCTATTACTCTGTGGTTTAGTAATGCCAGCTGTAGAAGAGACCTTAAGTTGCATGTCAATGCCTGTGCCTCTTCCCAGGTATACCCGATATACTGATCTTACTTGCAGGAGTATTTTTAGAAGTTTCAGGGATTGTTCTAGGTTTGTTAGCCTTTTTTTGAGTACAACAAGCTCCATGTGGGTGGCCACATGAAGATTGCTGCTGCTTTTGTGCTATGTTCTTCCAGCGTTCCCTAAGGAAAATGAGGTCACCGTGATTGTGGGAGCAAGCCAACATTCATCTGCAATTGTCTCATCTCTCTGCTGCTGCTCTGGACAGCCCAGCTGGTTTGGAAGCCCAACCTCACAAAAAAAAAAACCCTGAAATGCAGCTGTAACTGATTTGATATTAAGGCTAAAAGGACGGTTGCCTGTACTCATACTGTGCAAGTAAACTAGCCTCTGGCTTGCCTAGGTCTTCATGTGTGACAGTGCAGAGTTTACCCACTACCAGCTCAAGAAGGTAGCAATTTGGGAGCAAAAAGACACTAACGAAGTGGCCCACTAGCATGAGGATGCTTTTTTATTTGAGCAGTCTGGAAACATAAACCTTGGCTCTGTTTTTCCTTGGGAAATTATAATTAAGTGACAGTGTCTCACTGTTCTTGTCTGCGTTATTAGGGAGAGAGTGAGAGGAGGTGGCTTGTATTTTGTTTAAGTTCATTGTAAAACTCAAGTCACAGGCTTTCATCATACTCTGCAAGACTGTTGGACAGAAGAGCCTATGATGATTGTGCAGAGCACATTTTGTCAGCTTCTTTTCGAGTGAAAGCTTGGTGTTCCTGTTAGCATGTCAAATGGATGCCGGTGGCAGTGTTACCCCTACTGCTGCTGTTTCAATTTGCAGAAGACAAATTTTTTGCATTGCAAAGTTTCTCTGTCCTTTGAGAAGGTGTATGCTTACTCCCGTTTTCTCTGCCAAGTGTGTACAACTTAGAAGACAGCAAAGCCAATCAAATGGATCTTCCCAATTGTAGATACTTGGACATAAAGGGTACGCTTGATAACTCTGAAGCACAGAAAGGGTTTACAAGTTACACAGTAGCACACTAACAGAGAATTATGTCTACATTAAAGGTGAATATTCCTGACTTCAGAATTTTTTAATATTGCCTTAGATTCATGCAATTTCAACTCTTTTTTTTCTTAATCATGTCTGGCTACCAAAATCATCTGTAACTTGGTTGTGCAGAAATGACTTCAGCCTATGACTGACCGTCTTTCTTAGATGTCAAATTGAAGTTCATCAAAAGGAAAAATGAAGAGATCAAATTGCTTTTAGTTCTAAACCAGCGGCTGTTTGGATACTGTGCAACTCTAAAGATAATAAGGAATTTTAACAATACCAAACACAAATATACTCCGTTGAATATTGGTGCCTGCTAAGGATTATTTGGAATAGTTGTCAAGAAGCTTGTAACCCATTGGTGTAAAACCATTTGTTCAGACTTACAGCTTTTAAGCTGAAGTATACTCAGAAAGGAGGTTGTGTTGGAGTTAATGAGGAAGAAGGAGAGTGAACAGATTACAGCATCACAAGAAGTAACACATGGCACTTATAGTCAGTCACATTTACACAATGAGCCGGAGGTCTGATTCTAGCTTCTAAATAGGTGTTAGGTGGAAACTACTTGGATTCAATTCAAACGGCAGTGTGGGTGTGATGCTGTTGTCTTTAGTATACGGTGCCCAGCCCCACCTGCCTTCAGTGATCAATTCCCATGTTGTCTCAAGTGTGTTGCTGTTTGTTCACAAGTGAACTAGTTCAGAGGGACCTCAAGTGTGTATACACAGGGAGCAGTCACTCTCTGGGTTGCAGCGCACATACACCTGTAGTATTTTTTATCTGAGGGTCTTAGAATGCTTTAAAAATACTTGTTCAAGTAAAATGATTGTTGAAAAGCTGCTGGCACCAGTGAGGTGAGCACTGAGTGTGAAGCTGTGCACTGTTTGTAGCTGTGAAGAGAATGTGCACCTTGCCACCATCCAGGCAGAACTTGTCAGTGGTGTAAAAGGATGCTGAAAGTGTGCTGGTTTTGCTCACTATTTGATCAAGTTTTTTTCAGTGTCTGTGCAGTTATGATCCTTGGTTGCACCCGAACATGAGGAAAACAGTAAGTGCAGACCTACCTGTAAAACACTTTTTTCCTCCAGCGTTGATCCCAGGCCCCTCTGCATTTAGAACAGCTTCACCTGATCTTAATTGCCTCCAACTCACCATGACATTCCAGTTGCTGGGAACTGTCAGGGCCTATAGGAGAGCAAATACCTGCTTTCTCCAGCCAGGCCCTAGATGATGGTGGCAACAGGGAAGCTGTAATGCCTCCACCTTCTGGGTGGTGTGGCATGAGTTCAGCGGCTGGTCATCGCCTGCCGTTGAGCACCTTGCATTTCCCGTGCCACTGGAGGACTCTTCTCCTGTTTTGGGGGAAGCCGGAGCGGGGGGTGTCTCTAACAGTATCTTCTGTTACTGCCAACTTCAGTTTTAAAGGCAGAATTTATATTTGTGTTGCATCACGCCCCTCAAATTCCCCCTTGTGTTTTTAGCCCTCAGTCCGCGTCCTGCGAGGCCGGTGGTGGAGGGACCGATTGACCTTGCTGTCGCTTTACCAGAAATAGATTTGTTATCTTTCTGGTCAGGTCTTAGTTCATGCAGAAGCTGACTTCTGGCTTGAGTTGTCGGAAGGGTGTGATTTCTACCATGTGACGTACTTTTCAACTGCCCCAAGATACTGAGGGTGCAAAAAACAGCACTAGTGCTAGCTAGATAAACCTGTGCTGGATTTTAAACAGAAAATCTATGCAACAAAGGCCAAAAGAAGAGTGGTGAGAAATTATTACTGTGTGCAGCATTGATTTATGATCAATACAGCCTCTTGTCCATTTGTAGAGGTAATTTGTGTTTTAAAAATGCAGGACTAATTGTTTCATAAATGAAAAAAAAGAATGACTTTCAGATCAAAAAAATGCAACTGTTTGAGTGCTTGGTAATTGTTACTGTCTAAAGCTAATTACTACTGGCTTGTGCCGTGGCTAATAATAAACGAGTTCATGGGACATGAACTCACACTTCTGTGTCTTCATTACACTGTTTTTATTTCTGCTGTTCAGGGTTTAGTTCTCACACTTTCTTAAACAACTATTGCACGGTACCTTAAAGAGCTGTCTTTGATCTAAATCTCAATTTTAACCAGCTGACCTGCATTTTTGTTTAATAATAGTCACTAAGTGCTTCTGATAAAGTCAGACTTACTTCGCAGTGAAGCAAATGCAAGGTGTAGAAGAGCATAATCGTTCCTGTAGAAATTACATCTCAGTACCATAGGAAAACCTGTTTGGCAAGCAAGCTGAAATTCCTTTTTTGAATTGGCCTGGGTCATAAATTGTCACCTCTGCTACTCTAAGAGCAGACTTCTGTCATTGTTCCCTGTATGTATGGACCATCTTCTCTGCTGTTTTGCCTGGCAAATCCAGACAGACCTTCAGGCTAAATCCTGCAATATTTCTGCAAGAAACAATCATCACCATGTAGCATACACACACCAGACTTAACATTAAAGGTGCTCCTCCCAGGTGCAGATCCCCAGATAGCTCTTTGCTTTTTCTTATTGTTTCCAAATCCAGACATTTCCATTCTCATGCTTTCTTGCTGAATCTGCAGCAAAATTAATCTCTGTGTTTGATTTAGGTGTAACAAAACGATGGCTGTTTGCTTACTTACCGCGGGGCTTTGCACCTGGATAAACTGGTGTTTTTCTCATTTTTAAAGTATATACTTTAATGTCAAAATAGTCACTATGGGAGGAAAAAAATAATCCTGACTCGAATCAGCAAGTGGATCAAAAGAAAAAATGTTTACAAATGTTCTCAAGCAAAGCTATTATTCATTAACTTATCTTCTTTCCCAGTGCTTTGAACTCTTCATGTGGAGACAGGAGGGAAAAGCCCTAGTTTTTTAAGCTCATTAGCTTTAGCTAAAGTATTCTGTGTCCTCAATTATTTTAGTAGAACCAGCTTGACAAATAAGTTAACACCTAGGTAATTGAGGCTTTTTATTTTCCGCTAAGTCCAGCAGTTCAGCACTTTACTCACTTACCTGTTCTCCTCCTTCTGACAAGAGAAAATTAAAATCCTACCAGTCCCCAAAAGCATTTTGATACACATCGGCAGGTATGTGCATGTGCACGCTTGCTTTGCACACAAGCCTATGGCATTCTTGAACTGAGAAAGACACCAAAATTGGTTATTGCTAATCCACTTTGGGATCAAAAGCCACTTCTGCTGATTAAGAATTGTCAGTTGGGGAGTTACCGCTGAGCAGTATATGTCTTTCTCGCACACATCCTTGCTTGCACTCAGTTCCACCTGTTGTTTGTACTGTGGTCTGGAGTGATAATGAACTTGGGAATAAAGACATGGAAACCAGGCACTGGCTGCTGCAAGTGGGTGTTACGGGCGTAGCGCAGTTGCTTTGCAGTAGAGGGTATAAACCCTTCTCTACTAGCTGGACAAAACACTGTACTTGTGTGGGTTGTGTCCTGTGGCTCACCTTAGAGGTCTGAAGTCAGTGTGACAGAGATACATATTTCCTCAGAGGATTTTATTTTTGCCTTTGCTGTCTGTCGCAGGGAGGAAGATGAATATTCAGAGCTGCGGTCAGACCTCAGCCAAAGCCAGCATGAGGTTAACGAAGACTCACGCAGCATGGACCAGAATTCTGTTTCGGTACCAGAGAATCAGTCCACCATGGTCTCTGCCGATGTGGGTGAGTTATGCTTCTTAGTAGAAATGATGCCTTTGAAATGCAAATCCAAATGTTTGTCGAGGAAATAAATTCATCTAGGCTGTGGTTAATTACAACAAATGCTGAACTTCTCCACAACTGTGAACTTAGATGTGAAGTAACTGCTGTGCCTTGATGTAGAATAGCTGTGGAGTCTAAAATGGCATGATTGTTTAGGAGAGTTCACAACTTTTGGGAAAGAAGACAGGGATAAAAGCTATTCGTGTAACTTACATGCGCCTGTAAAGTAGTCTAACTGTTAAGAATTGCAGACAGAGTAGAAGTTGGGGGGGGAAGAGTGGGAAATGGAATTGTCTGTCCGGTTCTTTTACAGCCTAATCAAAAAGGATGTCTGCACTTCCTGCAAATGGAGACCCTTTTTAAAGTATGGAGTAGGGATAGCTTACTGAAGTGGATTTAGACAAGGATAAATCTGATACAAGCCATTCAAACACAGTGCAAGGAGGGAGGACCTCCAGACAGCCTGTAACTAATTTTTTCTGATTACGAACTAAAAGGGCAAGCATCTTTCCTTCAGAATTTCATCTGTTTTGTCATCCAAGCACAGTTACTGATAATTTGAAGAGCCTCCAAGTATAGAATAATTACTCCATAAAGCTTGTGATGTAAACATGAGCAGATACTAAGCCTTCAGTATGATAATGTTTTAAGTGTTTGGGAACAATTGCTGAGCACCATAGCTGTAGACTAGTAGAGGTCTGCTGTAATCCTCACTACGACTGATTTCCAGAATTCTCTTAAGAGAATTCTCTTAATTTATGTTTAAAACCCTATAGTTGGTCTTCATTTTCTTTCCTAGGTAAACTAGCTGGTTGCCTAGGATCTTCCACGGCTAATAGTGTACACAAGCAGTATTGCAGCAGATCATTGAAATAGCAGTCTTAAGCCCATTGCAAAACTTGTGATCCTTAGATATTAAACTGTTAACTCTACATGAGGCTTTGGTGGTGTTAATGCAACACGCAATGCTTACTTCCAGACATAAGAAACTGTATTAAAACAGTTTCTACCTGTTCAGAGCTGTGCACTTCATTTTTGAGAAATTTTTGCTCCTTTTTCCAGTACAGTGCCTTTAGAGGAATGGACCTGAGAGTGGGCTGACTTTTGGGCGTAGTGTTCATTGCCCTCAACAGCAGTTCAGTAAAGCAGAAAACATGTTGATATTGTAAGCAACCATATGAAAAAGATTTTCTGTATGATTTCTTAAATTGAAATTAATATATCAGCTCCAGAGTATGTAATCTGGAGATTATAAACAAATACAGCTTGTTTATATAACAAACATTGTTATATGACCTGACACAGCACATTTGTATCTCAGTGCCTTTAATTTCTAGAAACATTGATAGAACAATATTAATGCAATCACAAAGGGTCTGTCATACGGAATTCAAAGTATACTCAACAAAATATTGTATGGAGTCAAGATATTTTAGTAGAGGGTTTTATATTCTTTAAAAATTAATGTTTTCACTTTCAAAAGTTAATGTTTATTATTAAGTTCCTACTTGAACAAATTCTAACATGAGGACTCGTTTTTCCTTTACTTTTCTTTCCTTTTCTTTTCCTTTCTTTTGACAAAAAAAAAATTTAAACTAATTTACTTTTCAGCATTTATTTTGGGTTAGGGTTTGATTTTGTTCCTCATGGTGTGGAACTGAAACAGGGTTTGTGTACATTAACAGCAAGTTATTAATTTAAGTTTCTGGTAACAGTGGGGAACATGGCAATAAAATGAAAAATAAGAATGTTAACTTTAGGGATTCTTGCATTTTTTCCATGTTTTTCTTCTATACATAGCCTCTGTCCTTTTTTGGGTTTTGTTTCTGTATTCCTGTGAACATAAATCCTTTTGTATGTGTCCTTTCCAACCTTAGTGATTCTGTGATTCTGTGATTCTGTGTATATTTTTTATCCTTCTAGATATGGGTATATAAGGATACAAAATCATGACCTAATAACCATGTGCATGACCTTGCTTACTGCCCTAATGGAATGAGCATCAGTGAATTACTAAAAACCGTAATACATCACGATACACTAATGCATGTGGATATGCTGCTCTGTTGCTACAGGCAATAAAACACCAAGAGTTAAAGCTATGAATGCTCTCCAGTATGTCTTGCAGAGCTTGTGATTGGGTTGTATTGGTTTTCTGTGAGAAATGGGGTTCTCGTTATTGAAAACCCTTATTTTCTGCGGAAAATGTTGTTGCAGGAACAAAAGTCATCATACAAGGTGTTGTGAAGGTTGTTTAAATGGACAAAATGCTATAGAAGATGTTACAGAAACAAAAAAAATCAAAGAAACAAAATAGAGGTTTTTAGAATTATGCATCCTGCATGGTATATGTTGCTTGTAAGTGAGTGTTATTATAGAGGGATTTTTGGTAGTATTACAACAGATGGGTGGCTGCTAGTCAGAAACTAGTGAATATGACTTCAAGAGTAAAGTTTTGTATGTGCTGCCCATTCGCATTTTTCATACAATAGTGTGATACCATTCTAAACTCTTCAGTCAGCAGTAGGTTCATGTTTATGTGCAGTAGGCTGTGGAATTACATTTGTGGTAACGAGTTTACAGTTTATTACTTTCTGATCATCTCCTCCCTTTATCCAGCTGCATTCAGTTTCTCTTACAGAGAGAGACTTCAAGGCAGTCTACAATCATCTGCTGTCTCATGTCAGTTAAATTTCGGACACAGTTCAGTGCCACACTACTTGAGTCCCTTGTAAGAACCACAACTACGAGGCTTCTAGGGAATCTGACCATGATGAAACGCGTGCAGCAGTAGTATAGAAATAACACCTTCCAGCAAGAATGCCTGCCACGCTTTTTAGTAAGATTCAGAAACTGCTGGTGCACTGCTGTCTCATAGTGCACTGCTTGTGTCCTCTACAGTTGGTAGTTATTGCAAACTAGTAAGCCAGAAATACTAACTAGCACACCCAAGAGACGACACAAAGGTGAGTTCTACCACATGTCTGCCTTAGGAACTGCTAGTGTCTGTCGCCAGATGTGAGCCTGAGTAAAACAAAAATAGTTGATGAGGTGAGCTAGCAAAGTACGGAGACTCACTTGTTTTCAGAGGAATGGAGGATGCTGTGACAGTGCCCAAAGCACTAAGAGCTTTGCCTAAAGACTGAAAAATAAGTGATTCTCTGCTGCATTTTATAATTAAAATAGTGTTGTTGTATATGCTGCTAATACGGTTGTGGCATGGAACATAGCAAAGAACATGGTGTGCTGTGATCCCTGAACATTCTGCAATTGCATTTGAAGAAGAAATAGCTACAAAAATTAAACATGGGCTCTATGTCGGTAGGGATCATTTCTGTAAACACCAGGATTTTTTAAATCAGGCAGTGCCAAAGCACAGCCACAAAAATTCCTCTGAAAAATGTCAAGACATAATGTCAATGAATGTACCAGGCAGAAAAAATGTTGAATTTACAGAGGAAAAACCTTTGAGGGTATATAAAATCAAGGTAATAGGCCCTGAATGGCAAAAAGAATAACAAAAAAGAAGTGGCATAGAGTGTGAGCATGTCGTGTCTTATAATGTTGCCCTTCAGAAAAGAAAGAGATTTTTGAACAAAGAGTGAACACTGCAGATAGATAAGTAGGAGGAGTGTTATTTGTAAGATGGGAGGTAACTCATTATTTCAGTTGATGTGGTTATGGTATTTAGCCTATCAGTTGGCGAGGAAAAAGTGGCAGATTGCAAGGACATTCCTCGAACAGTATCAGTCCTAGCTTTCTGGAGCAGGCACTTCCTGGATTAGAGTTTGTTTTTTCACTGAGGAGTCACTAACTGTTGTGATATTTGTTTTGTTCTGCTTTCTTTTAGATAACTGTAGTGACTTGAATTCAGAACTGCAAAGAGTGCTGACAGGTCTGGAAAATGTTGTCTGCGGAAGGAAGAAAAGCAGCTGCAGTTTATCAGTAGCAGAAGTGGATAGACATATTGAACAACTCACTACCGCCAGTGAACATTGTGATTTAGCCATTAAGGTAATGGTAACATTCAGCAATAAATGCAACATGTACATTGCCTGAGACACCTGATCACATTCTGTACTAACAGCACTTCCAAAGGTGTCAAAGCACTTCACAGAAATCAACTCCAGCTCACAGCGTGTGATGGGTAAGCAGTCATACACCTGTTACACACCGAATTTTCCAAGGCACAGGAGGAGATACTAACTTTCGATCTCAAATCAGAAATGTATATGTCTTCTGCGCATTTCAGAGATTAGAGAAATGGGGACACTCAGTAGTTAATTTACTTTCTGAAGGTTACCCAGCAAACAAGTTGTCACTTGTCCAAGGTCACACAGCTAGTCACTAACTGGTAACTGAAAACGCGATATGTAATCCTCACTGAAATTTGAAGGTTAAATGCTATAAACTGTGCGTAAGTTGTGACTTTGCTGGCTTAAAATATGAAGCTAGTATTTAACACAAAGCATGTGTGGTATATCAATTCTAATGACACAAGCCAGACACAGGAGCAAATAATTCAACTGATGCTTGTGTGTCTTGGTTTTATGGTTCATGTCACAGAACGAGAGGGATGCCTGATAGCACGTGTAACGAAGGGGTTGCAATTCAGAACCTGAAAGCAAGGGAACTGTGAAATATCTTACTATATATACGGAAAAAGCTGAAGGAAGTTTTTTGTGTCACATGGAAAGGCGACAGTGTCTCATTTATATTAGAACAAATACATTGACGATTTGATCACAAAGTGGGGCTTAAGACAACCCTTTGGCATACTACTGGGAAAGGGTGCCTCTGTCCCTGGTGGTCCCTGAGGAATATAATGGCCTATAAAGAAATTAACATTGAGTAGTAGTTTGAAGAATGTGGGTATATTTGAGAGAGAGACAGACTGACTTCCGGGTCTCTTGGGAACACCCTTAAGGCAGTTTGAATATCTCAGAAGATGAGGATCAATACTTTTAATGTTACCCAGTATTATCTGGACTTTAAGGGTTAAGTGTTCTCAGAAGTCAATCACCAAGAGAGGGATTGGGGATCCTGGAAAACAGGTGGAGATTGGTCTGTGTGAGATCTACAGAGGGTCGCTGAAGTGAGACAAAATAAAAACTTCTGCAGGAGTTGGATTCAACAAAATGTCAAAAAAACTGCTATAAGCTTAATTCTCAAGCTTTTTATTTTAAGCCCACTATTTACTGTTCATTCAAATTAACTACAATCAAACTTCTATAATGATAAGTAACTGTCAGCAGCTTCTTCCTGGTCCAAAATTCAGGCCTTTTATTTTCATGTGATCTCTACATGCAGAGCCATTTTCGGGGGAAGCTTCTCCCCATTGCCCATGCTGTAGAGCCTGGGATTGTTTGTGTTTGACAAGTGATAGCATACAAAGGTTATTAACCTTTCAGGAAGATAGGAATCTCTCTGACATACTCTGATTACATGCTAGGGAAGTGTGTCACCAAAGTGTTTAATATTGCAAAACCTACACATAGAGCCCCTCTCAGCAATTCCATCCATGGCAGCAGGTCACTTCTGCTTTCCTGCTTCCTCAGCCAGAGAACTGAGATTTTTAAAAAAGGTGGAATCATGAGCAGAAACCTCAAATATTCTGACTGTCTTTTGCTTTGATAGTTGGCTTTTTTCTTCACTGGTGGACTAGTGCATTTAAATGTTTCAAATCCTTCTGCTGTGGTGGTTAAATTTCACTGGGTTTCTTTTAATGCTGTTGCTGGTAATTTTTTTTTTTTTCTTCTTTTATACAAATCATGTGACCCTAGCTGGTTCAATTGTTTCTGTCCCACAAAGAATGAAAAGACCTTGAAATGAGATTTATCAGATTGTCTGATAAACTGAACAGTTACAAAACTGTCCTTTGTTTAGGAAAATTGCCACAGAGTAGGCTGCTTAATGCTTCCTATATTTTGAAGAGTAAATAACTATCAGTAACAGATATCTACTGCTAAAAGTCTACCAGTTAAAAAAACATGTAAATATTTCCAAACATGAGAACTGCTGTACTGGGTTGGACCAGAAGTCCAGTGGCAGGTGCCAATGGGACAACTGCATCAAGAAGGACATGCATAGTATGTCCTTCTTCCTTCACAAATGCTTCCAGCAAGGTGGGTTTCGGAAAGTTCTTGAGCTGGAGACGGTGTCTTTGTGTTTAATAGTCATGGGTGGAATTTTCTTCCATGGTAGTATCTAATGTGTTTTTTAATCCGTCTAAATTTTCGGCCTCCATAAATTGTGGTAGGAATAAATTCTACCGTTGAGTTACGCCTTGTGAAAAAGTGCTGCTTTTTGCTTCTTTTAAACCTGATGCTTGCTGATTTCATCTGATGTCATACCAGTAACACAGCACTGCTTGTAAGGAAGTTCAAGCAGAGAGTGCTGGTGGCAGTGTCAGAGACAAGGCTGGAATCACCATGATATGATATCCTCCCATGTGCTCAGAACACTACATTGTATTCTATAATCCGTGAAATTATACCTGAATTTGTCTGCTGTGCAGCAGCATGCCAGATAAAACTGCTCTGTAATACTCCTTTGAAGAAAAATAAACAAGCTGGTAGTTTACATACATATATCGATGTGCAATGTTTATGTTTGATTTACCATGGAGGATGATTACCATGGTGGTCGTCAAACTGGAGAATTGTAGTAATAGTTCAGTCAGCAAAAGGATACTGATCAAGTCACAATGAAGGAGCAGAGAGGCAAGCAGAAAGGTCCCTCAGCTTTGTTAAGGACTATAGGGCAGCCCTCAGTATGACTGTCAGACTCATGCTGATCCTGTCACTGCCTGTGGGCAGATGGTACTTGTGTACACACATCTGTACTTGTGTGGGTGGGTGGTAGCGGTGGAGCCTGGAGAAACCGCAGCAGCCTCTCGGTCTGAAGATACCTCCGTAGTGTAGAGCTATTCTTCCTCATGGCAGTTGTCTTCTTTCAGTGTTGCTCCAGGCTTATCACCCCCAGTGTAGTGCTCCAAGGATAAGAGGCTTGGGAAAGGGAGGGGTTGGAAAAACAGCAACGCTAGGGGCATGGGGAGTAAGGAGGAAGGAGGCAACAGCAGAATTTGGCACTAGAAGGGTGCAGCAACAGCAGGGGAAGTGCATGAAAGAGGGGAGGAGTTTTGAGGGAAGACGGGAGAGGAGAAGACAGCAAGGAAGAGGCACTGTTGAAAATAAAGCTGACATCAAGAGGGAATGCTCCCATTGCAGAGCTTTTCTTCACGTTGTAAGATTAACCACCCTGTGCTTATTCAGAACTTTAACTCATCCTTGTGTTGTGTTGAAATAACTTACCTTGTCATACTTTGAGACCTGTAGGTCCAAGTGAAACTAATGTAAGGGAGAGCTGTAGCTTCTTTCATCTTAGAGAGATGATGCAGGGCATTGCTCTCTTAGAAAAGTAATTTAACCTTACTACCAAATGTAGAATCATAGAATCTTTGGGTTGGAAGGGACCTTTAAAGGTCACCTAGTCCACCCCCCCTGCAATGAACAGGGTCATCATATGTAAGCAGAATTATAGTGTAGATACTCATCTCAATGGAGCTTTATATTTATGACTGTAAACCTATTGCAGTTTTATGGAAGGGAGACATGAGATAGGATTTTTAAAGGGTAAACTGAAGCTGATTGCAAAAGTTTTGTCCCTGCTTCTTCCATAGAGGCATCTTGAACTAGTTGTTAAAAACAGATTTATTTCCTTTTGTGTGACTGTCTTTTCCTCCTCACTAAGAGGTCTTCATAGAATCATAGAATAGTTTTGGTTGGAAGGGGCCTTTAAAGATCATCTAGTCCAACCCCAGATATCCCCCAATATCCCCAGATTTAAAATTTCCTTTTCTATAGTGTGAGTTGATGACTTGGATTCAGCTAAGCCAAGCAAGAATATAATAAGGAGCTAGCACAAAGAAAAGTAAAAAACAAAGCCAAACCAAAAAAGTAGGTAACAAAATGGGGCCACCGGACAGGAAAGCAACTTTGCAGAAAATTTGGGGTAGCCAAGAGTTATTCTTTATGACTGATGTATTGATAATAATAAATAGCCAACTTTTCATTATAATGGACAAATAATAAAATTTCCCTGATACCTCAGTGTCAGTGCTGAAAACACTGGGAAGATTTCTTGCAGAAAAAAAGCAGAGTTGTTTTTTGAACTTGGTTTATCATTTTCAGCTGTACTCTAGGTGCTTCTTTACATCCCTCCCAAATTAATGACATAAACCTCAGTTACTAATTTTTGTTATTAAGTCCTTTTGAACAAAACAACTAAGTAGACTTATTTTTAACCTTGGTACAGGAGTTATTTGTTTTCCATATTAAACTGAAAAGCATAGGCTTTAGCTATAACTTGTTCTTGGATTATCCAATGAAATGAAACTTCCTAGGTTGCTAGTTACATCATATATCTATTTATTTTCCATGTTTCTTCCTGCCATTTTAATGCAGGCTGCTTTTGGAGAGATTTGAAAGCTTATAAGCAACAGTTGGAGGGGTTTTGCTTGTTGCAAAGGTCTTCCATAAGCAAAAAAATCTAGCACGGGCACAGCATGCACTGTGTGGTAGAATCAGAACTGCGTGTAGTTACCTGACATGTTGAGTGTTACGCTGTGTTTCAACATGTTGAATGACCAGTCTGACAGTGAGTTTAGGCACGGCCGTATTCCCTTGCTGGTGGTGTGTGCGTGGAGTTTAGTTTCACCCAGTGGAAGCTGCTGAATATCCTTCATGCTGAACGGTGCCTGGGAGGCACAGTTCGGAGCAAGGGGCAGAAAATGCTGAATGGCATTATACATCCCAAAGAAACCCAGCCCTTATTAGGGGCTAGAAAGGCTATAATGTCTTCTGGTATAATGTAAGCCTAGCCAAGGCCAGTTTTCTTTCTTTTATCTGTCACCTCTAGGAAAGAACATGCTCAGGGACATGTGAAAGAAGAGTTCTCTTTTTTAATATCCCACTCTTTTCCTTGCCCTTATGTGGAGTTGGTCTAGAACAAAGAAAGGCCCCGTACCATGCACATTCACAGGCTTCTACTTTCTGCCTGTTACTCAGACAGGGAAACAAGAAGCACAGTGCTCACCCATGACAAGGAGTCATTAATTTGTTTTAAAGTGTTCTAAGATGAAACTACGGAGATTGCTGTCACTCATGGGTGCCATGTGTTATATTTGCTTATAAAACATCTGTCTGCTTCGGTGTTGGACAGTATGAAATACTTTAATAAAATGGTCGAACTATCAAACAAAATATGCACTGATTTTGTTTGATATTACTTATCAAACAAAGGAAGCAAACTAATGGTGTTGTGGGGCTGGGTGTGTACCTGTAAGTGTATATAGTTGCCTGTTACGCACTCCTGTCCTGCATACCATTAGTCCTGTTCAATCATCCTTCTCCACTTCTTTCTGGTTTTTGATGACTCTATTTTTGCAGACCGTAGAAGAGATTGAGGGTGTACTGGGACGTGACCTTTATCCAAACCTATCCGAAGAGAGGTCTCGATGGGAAAAGGAGCTAGCTGGCTTGCGGGAAGAGAATGAGAGCCTCACGGCCATGCTGTGTAGCAAAGAGGAAGAGCTGAACAGGACCAAGGCCACTATGAACGCTATTCGTGAAGAAAGGGACAGACTGCGTAGAAGGGTAAGGCTGCTGCATAGATGATGGCTTCTTGTTCCTCCTAACCTGTATAATTTTGTCACCAGAACAAGCTTCTCTTTAATGTTGCTTCCTGTACTGGCTGTAGGGCTTTTTGATTTTAAAGCTAAGCTATACAAGTTACAGAACTGGGACAAAACTGAACATAATTGAAAAAGAATGTGTGATGAACAGCCAAGGTGTTCAACAACCTGATGTCAGAAATCATGTGTTAACAGAAAACCTGATACTCATCTCCAAGGAAGCATATGTAACTTGTCTATAGAGAAAGCAGATGTTCACTTAGTGTATTTTCCCGTGAGGCACTTTTTTTTTCCTGTAAACAACAAATATTTCTTTGTTTTTGATGGGAATTCAATTTGTGATTAGGAGAAAGAAAAAGAGCAGGACTCCTGTCAGTGGGTAATAATTCTCAGAACTGAACAATGAGTAATCCCAGCCATGTCCTGCTTCCGCGTCTACATTTTATGATGCTGCAAGGTCAAATAAAGGCCTTGTGCTTTACGTGGAGTCCAAAGTAAAAAAAAAACTGGAAATTTGTTCACAAAAAAGCTGAAAGATCCAAGAGAACATGACCTCAATCTTTGTTACTTTTGAGATTTGTTAACTTTGTCCCTGTTAAATCAGCAGTGTTCTGGATAGATATGAAATAATTTTGTTTTTCAAACGGGCAGTTTAAGTTTGTGTTCAATTTGAGTGACAATTGACCACCATATCTTGGTAAAATTATTGGAAGTGTTGCTCTTTACCTACTGGCAGCAGATCAACCTTTTATGCAAATACTGTGTTTCTAAAACAACATTGTTCTGTAGTGAGTGTATCATTTTAGCATGAAGCTGTGTTGTGCAAGACTTCCAGTCTTCAGGTAGAGCGCCACAAATTACCTTTGCAGAAACTCTGCAGCCTCCCAACACTAAAAAAAGTTATGTGTGATGAGGGAAGAATAGTAGCCTGCTATGATACAAAACAAGACCACTTCAACTTTGCCTTTGTAAAATTTAGTTTTATTATACACCATAAGTGTAAGTCGTTTCCGGTCCTGAAGTTTTTGGCCTGGCTTTATAGTGACACTTGTCTTTAAAGAGAGGCAGTACTACTCCTTGAGCTACAGAAGTAGCATTTATGCACCTGGTGAATTATTGTAGGATCTGTGGCTGGGGGAAGCAGGCAGAGAATAGAAACCTGTGCTGTGAAATTTGCTTACACAAATGCAGGTATTGACACTACAGATGATACAGATCAATATTGGGATATCAAACGAAGAAAAAAATACACAGCCTTGAGGATAGAATTAATAGAAAAATACTTAAATTTTGAGAAGTACCGAATGCAAGTTAAGGCGCTTAGAAGATTGATAGCAAGAATTTATGCTGACAGCCAGGAGCTCCTCACTTGAAAAACAGAGAAAGGGAAGGAAATTGGTGTTTGTACCCTGTGTGGACAGCATAGCTGTGCTGTTGATGCATGGTGGCACATTCAATCCTACGATGTACCAGATGAGTTATTTCCAGTGGAGATTGGAAAGACTGTATAAAGAGTGGTGAGATCTGATCTGGAATGTTATATGTAGCTCTTGCATCTTATGCCTGAAAAGGTTAATTTTAAATTGGCAAAAAACGAAGTAGAAGATGGTCAGAGAAATGCGTAGCTTATTTGGAGAAGTGACTTAAAGAGATTGTCCTCTTCAACTCGGCAAAGCAAAATCTGAATTTGATTTCTCTTTACAAGTGCTGGAGAAAGCACGAAAGCATGGGAGCTAATGGCTGTTCAAACTTAGGGACAAAACTGGATCAAGAACAAATTAATATAAACCACTCATGGCTGTATTAGGCCAGAAATCAGACTATGAGGTGGCCAACAGACAAGAGGATTGTGGTTCTGAAGAAACAGTAAGGACTAAGGCTGCTGAGTAAATACTTTGAAAATGGAGGTTTAAAATATTAAAGTTGTGTTTGTATAATGAAGTGTATGGCTATGCAGGGATACCTGTTAAAATCGGGATCGTTATGGACCCCACTGGTGAACAGGCCACTGGGCCTGGAGGGGGAGAGTCTTGAACTGTTCTGTAGCGGCTGCGAGCTGTCTTGCATGTACAGCAAGCCGGTTTAAATGTTCATTCTTCTTTAATGAAAGAAAATTCTCCTTGGGTAGAATGGATAGATGTCTTGCCCGGTAGGTAAAGGGTTAATGTTAGGTTGGCACAGAGCATGGCAAAATCAAGCAGCCTCCATATTCAGGCGCAGCTGCTAGGTCTTTTTTTTCTTCGGTTGTTTTCATTTAGTTTTCACCTGTAGAGGACTTCACTGAAATACGGTTTTTAATATCGTCCTGAACTTGCACAACAACTGGTTTATTGCCCCCACCAGAGAAGTTTGTTCATGGCGTATGACCCTGTCAGTGACACGATTGTAATTGTGGCACTGGAAACCATATTTGTATTTTTTATGTAACCTTGTGTCCATAGTTGCAACAGAATACGTTTTCTTTGACCTATTAAATATTTTTTGTATGCCACCTGAACTCTGAGTCACTTCAGATTATTTCCCTGGAGAGTGGGAAAAGAGTTCCAACTAAAATTTAGTTATTGTTCTTCTCAAATTAAATTGGGTGAAGCGAATAAGCTTGAAGTTGACCAGATCAATAGGTCTGTTACTTTGGACCAATGTCTGTAATCAAGCAGAGTGCTTTCAATACATTTTTCTCAAGCTTGCTGGAGGTTTAATTTAATTAGGTATTTACTGTGCTCAGTTAACAGATTGGGCTGCTTTCTAGAACAGTAGCTAAGAAACAACAAACATATGGAGTTAGTTTCTCACGGGTCATTAGTAAATGAGGTAATCACTTATTTCTGTAGGGTGCCTGCAGTGTAGCAGCTAATGTCATAACACAGAGGTTTATTTTACCTCTGTATGATATTGCCGTCTTAAGAATAAAATCTGTTTAGGTCTGGGCCAGTCAGTGCCCTATTTACTGCTCAGTGAATATAGCTGACCATAATCCTGAATCCAGCAATAACAGGTAAGATGCTGGGAAACTTCTGTTCCAGTTCATGGGATTATTATTACATGAGAATAAGGTTGTAATCAGGTCAGCACTATTTACAACTGCTATATGTAGTAGCAGGCTTAAATAGTAGTAAAAAAAGTAGTATTCGTGTTCTTGCACAAAATCTCCTGTATCCACCAGGGGAGTCAGATGAGCAGCACTGATACAGCATGTAAACTCCCATCGTGACGTCAGAGTGAAAGTTGTGCCTTTTTTAATTACTGCCCATACAAGTTGCCAGATGAGTAGTGCCTCAGCACGGTCCCACGCGGCCCGTTGGCATAAGAAGCGGTGGGTGTGGGCGGTGTGCAGGCTTCCCTGAGGCTGTTCTGAAGAACTAAGACGAAAGTGAAAAGGCAGTTCCAGCTCTGGAGGTCTGTTAAGTCTGTTCTCTGCATAAGCCATACGTCAAGTCGTTCAGTTAATCAAATGCTTTTAGTTGTGAGGATTGTTCTGTATCTGCTCTAAACTCGGCTGAGTTCAGCAGACTGACCAGAACAAAACCAGGCTTAGTATTTTAGCTATCATTGACTGAAGACCTTCATGAAAACATAACCTGCAGAGGAGCAGAGAAGTGCCATTTCAGTGCGTGAAACAGCTGCCCAGATTGCCCCCACTCCAAGAAACTTTACTTTAGTACGCGGGCTCTCTCAAAATACCTTGTTCTTGCAAGGAGTTGAAACCTACCCAGACCACAGCAGGAGTCAGATCCTTGGCCTCGCAGGCATTCTTGAGCCCACACTGTTCTCAGATGACACAAAGCTGGCACGAGCTGCTCGACTGTCCTTGTTCTGGCATCATTTCTGTTGGGATCAGGAGGTGTTGTTCCAGATTGCTAGAGAACACTGGTATGTTATGGGCCTTCAGAGATTATTATCAGCTTGCACAGCTTAAAGTGATCCTCGAATTGTTCTGTCTCTCTCTGTGTCTCTTGGTGTGCACCAGAAACCTGAGGTAGCAGCCAAAAGCTATTTCCATTCTCCACCTCCTTCAGTTGCATGGTATTTGCTTATGCAGCAGTATCTGCTTAGCTGTTAACGAACTAGAGCTTTGTGTCCGTTTCCAAGCTTGTATGCAAATGCTCAGTGATTAATCTGAAATTAAATGAGAAAAAGCCTGAGATAGGCTTACTGCCCTCGCTTGCGTTTGTTTCCGCTATGTGCTAGCCTGGATCAGAACGCTTCAGTCGTGCTCGGGGCTGTGAGGGAACCACCCTTCAGCTCTCATGTCGCGTCCTGCCGTGCCCATGGGTTTTGTTGCTTTGCGTCCTTTATAGAGGTGCAGCACCCAGATCTTTCTGCATGGAGCACTGCACGAGGGACTTTTGGCTGAAAGGTGTCAAAAGCAGAGGAGCACTTGCTTGGTAGTATGTTTGTATCAGCCAGTGCACTGTCCTGCTACTTCAAAAAGCCGTACCTATAAGCCCTAGCAGCATCCCTCTTCTCCTGCAGCTTGCTGTGTCCGTGTGTTGCTCCCTTTCGCCATTCCTCAAAATAATTGTTCAGAATGCAGATTCATTTTCAGATCTGCCAGAGGAGTAGTGCTGCTAGTGACCGTTAAGTTCTTACATACTCCTTGAAACTAGACATCTTTGCAGAGGAGAGAGATTCTGTAAATGCCTCCCTTGAACTGATGAGTGCAGGTCTAAGCTCATTCGACTCCAGAGAATTCATTGAGGAGATGGCCCTTATAAATACCAGGAAAGACTTCTTTACCATACCCAGTCAACCACAACAGACAACCTGGAGGACATCAGACCTTGTTAGCTCTGGTGCTCACAGTTTAAGAGGGGCTGAAAATTATCTGACTGAAAATAATCACCACTAGGCCTGATGGAAGGGGTTAGGAGTGCTTAGGCTGGGAAGGGCCATCACCACTCAGCAGCTTGAATTGTCACACATTGGTGACAAATCTCGTTTTCCATCTTCCCCTCCACAGATCTGCAGTATACATGAGTAAATTAGAAAATGGGAGAGGTGTATTCACTTCCTGTGGTTTGTTGTACTTCATCTTCCTCCTCTGTATAACAGGGGGAAAAAATTGAAGCGGTATTAAAATGCTGGGGAAAAAATGTTACTACTTGAAGGGTTCAAAGATACTGCATGATGAAACAGGTCACAAATAGAGTAGAAAGAAAATAATCACAGGCATGCCCTTTACTTGAAACTGGTTTAGGAACAAAAGCAGCAGGTGTCCTTTGAATGTGGAACTCAGTGACAAAAACCAGGCAGTTTGTAGCTGTGTTTTTTTATTTAGGATGTCTTAACAAATCATCTAGTTGTGAGTATGCACGTGTAAAATACAAAGAGTAAAAACATGTTTCTTAGATTCATGATTATAGATAGTGAGTATATTCCACTAAAGTATTTTTCTATAACCCACTGTGCATTTCTGCAAACATGTTCATGATGCTTCTTAACCATTGAAGAAGTCTTTCATAAATCTATCTTCACTGTATTGTGTCAGCTCCTTCTCTCTTCTACCCTGGCTGTCGTCTTATTTAGTTCCTAAGGTACACATCAGAAATTATGCTTTATTTTTCCCTATTTCCTATTCCAATTCTCAGCACTCAAAGGGAAAAATTAGCAATGCAGCTAAACAATTGCTCCATATTGCTAAACGTAAAATATTAATAAATAACATTTCCAGTTATGCAAGATTATATTAATAACTTGAGAGCCTCTGTTTGCACCTGACTTATCTTGGTATCTAGGCTATTGCTCTGAAGTCTAATGGCTCTGTTGCCTTGTGTCTCACTTAATGTCCCTGCTCCTGCCCTTTCCAAGGTTCCAGCACTTCTTTACTTTGTAAATTCTTTGGCCTTCCTCCAGCTGTTTAGAAGATCTTTGCTCTTTCTTTTTTGTAACTGTGGATTTCACAGATGTTTCCCTGGATTTCTCCTTTTTCCCTCTCTTCTAGCCTCCTTTTTTTTTTTTTCCTGATCATATAATTAGATCTGCCTGTTGGCCACTTTCCATCTCAATTTAGAATTTTAGGGCTTTATGGCAATTTTTAGATCCTTTGGATGTTTCCGACTTTAATATGATGCAAGGCCTGAAGGAATTTTTCTTTAAATCCTTCCTTGTTATTCCTCTCAAACTTACAAATACACACTTTCCCGTATTTCAGTGGAACTTACTTGGTTTTGTTTCTTGTCTTCACCCATTAGATTTTGACAGTTTTGTCATCCATTTCCTGTAAGATCTGCCCTTCCTCTCTCTCTCATTTTTCAATATTTATTGTGTTTCATGAGCAGTACGGCAGTTACCTTCATTCTACTAATAAACGTAACCTTCAGAATAATTTATACTACATTAATAGCAACACTTAAGACTGGCAGAAGTACTGAGCAGCGGTGGTCAGACAATTTTTAATCATATTTTTAAACTAGTTTTTTCATAACTCATGCATTCACCAATCCAGAGAAGAAACTGGCTTTTCTGAATTTTTTCGGTTTGTTTTGGGTTTTTTTTGTTTTTGTTATTCCTGTTTTTTGGTCTTCCTTTATTTTACCTGTAGAATTACTACTAGTGTGGAAAAGTACTTTCTGAGGAGATGGTCCATACTGCTCTATTTACGGTGGAGGTTTGGGTGACCAGAAATAGTTACCTAAGCCGCCCCTGGGCAGTCTGGTGGGTGGGCAACCCAGTCATGAGATCCTGGCTTGGTGAATGTGCGAATTGTGAGATCGGTGATTTTACAGGTCAGACAAACTTGCCCTGTTATCCTACTCAGAATTACCATCCAGTACTCAGCGTTGCTAAAGTTAGTGCAGTTATTTATAGCAATTAATTCAACATGTAATTTCTCAAGTGAGGGCCTGAATCAGTAAATGCGTCAAGAAGCATGAATAAGCAGACAGTTTAAGTTGTGGTTGCTCCTATGATTCAGTGTTAAAGCAGTGGCTTGCATAGGTTGGTAACTGTGCTGTGCTCTGAGTTTGCTTTTATAAATGCTTTCCTGAGCAAAGCTTTGCCTGGCTACAGTCTGAGCTGTGTTCATTTTTCTTTCTGTTGCTAACGTAGTTTTACAGATCCTTAAGAATAATTAGCTTTGTAATCATGGCCAATAGTCACTGCTCAGTACTAAAACATAGACTAAAGGAAACCTATCTGCATTAAAGTTTTATATAATACTGTCCTTACATAAGGTGGTTTTAAACTTTCGAGTCAATGAATGCTTGGCATTTTAAGCAACTTTTAACTCCCTGTTTCCTGGTTACCCTTAAATTTAGAATGTTAGTTTGACCTGAAATGTTCTAGGACTAGCTTCTGGGCATAGGTGAATGTTTTAGCCATTTTTAGTCAGACATTGAGGCAGGGATTTGATTTTTATGATAAGCACATCCCTAGTGGTTTTCCCATTTGTTTGCTTTTAAACAATGATGTAACTTAAGCACTTGGGGAATTACGGGGAAATAGTAATAAGTGTGATTTTGATTTAATGAAGTTTTGGGGTTGTGGGTTTTTTTCAGTGTTAATGTCACAGTACAAATTCTATCTGCACTGTCATTCCACATCTGCAAGCAGAAACAAGAATACATGGTTTATTTCGGTTTTATGCATATCAGCAGGCTGAAATGATTAGTTTGCATCAGTAGAGCACTTCTGTCCTTAAGGTTTGTATTAGTGCAGCTGTACCCATGTTGAAATTATATATGTCTGTATGAACAAAGGAGGCCTCAGCTGCAAATATGTAGAAGATACATGCTATGAATGTGCACTTTACACACTCTGCTCAGCTAATTTAATGATGTAATTACAGTTAAGATGTATAATTCCAGGGCAAGGACCCATATCCATTTTTCAGCAAGTTACTTTAAACATTGGGGATTTGATTTGAGGTTTTGTGTACTTCATCTTTTTTTTTGACAGAGAGACCAATGGAGTTGTTTGGATTCATTTTGTTTAAGGTGTAACACTCCTCCACCACTGAACAGGGAAGTTATGAGTGCAGTTAGCCTTTATGTGCTCTTATTGTTGCCACTCACAGCTTTTTATTAGTAACATGCAGTTGTTCTGCGGCTCTCATGTAAATTACATGTGTGTTTTTTTCTTTTTTGTAATTTGCACATACCTAAAAATTCTGTTATTTTGACAGTAAGTCCTTGGGCAACCTGACCGTCAGTTTGCGTACAACTGAGGGAGAGGCAGGAGTACTCCTCTTCAGGGAAGTAGAAGCAAACTCTAGGGGATCGTAGGAGGCATAAGACACTGCTTTGGTGGCTGGAGAGATTTCCAGCTTGAACTCTTTCCTCAGTGCAGTAGGTTGAAAGGATCTGTATTGTAGCGCAGAGAACATGTTGACTGCTACTTCTTCACGCAGAGATTGCTAAAGCACTGACCGTGCACTTGGTGAGCCTATAGCTGAAGAAAACCTAATCTTTAATGCAGCTTCAGATACTTTTTGGCTAAGGGAATTCAAGTTGCTTAATCAGGTCTTTTTGTAAGTGTATTGCATTTAGTGTAAAATGCCACCTTGTTTTAGAGAACAGCAATCAGAGTTGCATTTCATGCTACAGGGGAATATCAAATGGACTGAACTTTTATTTCACTGGACTTTTGGTAAATGTTCACCAGTTCTGTTTTGCAGATGGGCTGTTCCAACAAAATCAGCATAGTAACTTGCATATTAAAGTAAACACTGTATATTCAGGGAAATTTCCTCTTCAGATGATTTCCTCCCCCTTCTCTCATCTCACACTCTTTGTTTGAGATTGCATGGGAAAAGCAAGCTCTCTCACTTTACCTTGTGGCATAATTGTTGTGTTAAGCAGACCATTTATTCTTTCTCTGTTAAGAATTATTCCAAGGTAAACACTAGAATCTTTAGCTCAGATATACTTTGGCTCCTGCAGGCTTTTTTTTTCCTTACTGTTTTTTTCCTTACTGATTTATTACTTACAATAACTTTTGATGTCAGTTCTACAAGTATCTGGTGTGTTATGAGGACCACGCAGTGTTTGCAGTGTATGTTCACAGACAGCATCTGCAGACTGTTGGTTGGGTACTTTCCGGGTATTTTCTTGTCTGTATATTAGTCGCTATATGGTAGCTTTAACTGTAGTTTTGATAGCACAATTAATGTTTGAATTTCTTTGACCTTTAAATATGACAAAGTCATCTTGTAATATATTTTTGTCAAGAGTTTTTTCAACACTGGAGCTTCCCATTAACAGCAGGATCATAATTTGATTTGTTTAGGCATCATGATCTTAGGCTGGAGTATTAGTTTCACCCCAGAGGGAATAATTTCTATCCATATAGTACAGCTGCACTGAAGGGGTTATATAAAACAAGCTGAAACTTTGAGTCATTACTCTACAGTATCACACTTGCATATTTCCACCTTGCAAATAGTTCAAAAAACTGACAACAGTGGAATTTTAGATCAACCTCTATTCATCTGCTCCCCACATGAAAACTTCATGGCCACCACAGGACAAAATACAACTTCTGTGCTCAAACCAGAAGCAATTAGGCTTGGCTAGACAATGAGAAGAATCTCCAAACTATTTAAACCATAAAAGTGGAAAAAAACAATGTTATGTTTTATTGTAGGTGCGGGAACTGCAAACACGTTTGCAAAGTGTGCAGGCAACAGGCCCGTCCAGCCCAAGTCGTCTCGCTTCTGCCAATCGACCCATCAACCCCAGCACGGGAGAGCTGAGCACAAGCAGCAGTAGCAATGACATTCCCATAGCCAAGGTGAGCTATTGTGTGTTGCAGTAACGCTTCTCATTATCTGAGAAGAAGCAGGTTCGATTTTAAACAGCTGCTGTGGCAAGCATGTGATTAACTGGGAGATGTCTAGAATCCCCAGAGAGTTTTCTGGGGTCCTAATGAGTCCTATGAACTTGAGCTGCAGAACGGATTTAAGCGCTAATGATCGTAATCCTCTCAGTTACAACACAGGTGTCAATTTTGTAGTAGTTTTACTTCAGATTTGCAAGTGTAGCCAGCGAACAAATGCATTTTTTGTAATCTCTGTTGGAGTGTGGGTCCCTGTGTAACCTGTGCAGCATTCTGACTTACAGATTGCTGAAAGAGTGAAGTTATCAAAGACAAGATCAGAGTCTTCATCATCTGATAGACCTGTCTTAGGATCAGAAATCAGCAGCATAGGGGTAAGGACTAATAATTATGTGCATGCATGCTACCTTCTAAAGATGACCCATGTTCTATTAAAAGCAGCATTGTTTTCTTACTAACTTAATACATGAACTAATTGAAAATACTTTAAAAGTTATTTATAGAAAAAATATTTCAACAGAGAATATTTCACCCAGTATTAGGATCTCATTTTCTCATAATTGTTGGCAAGAAATCATTCTCTGAGTGACTTCAAGAGGATAATCTTGAAGTCAACTCCTCCAAAATATTATTCTTCAAGAAAAGACTGGTCAGTTGCATTTCACAACTTGACAGAGAACTGGGTTCTGCTTTCTAATGCCAATGTAAATCCATAGTGCTGTTGTTCGTGTGTATTAATACTTGTTTCACTGAAGAACTTCGCTCTGACCTTTTGCAAAGCTTTCAAGAAAGTAAATAAATTGCATATTAGACTTTTTAAATGTATGATGAAATACAGGCTTCACCCTCTGGTTAGTAGAATTTTAAATCAAAATAGCTTCTTAAAGTGGAAACTTTAAAATGTTCTGTTCAATGTAGAATTCATAGTAAATACTGAATAATGAATACCTTGAAGTGGGTGCATGTTAGCCAATTCAGTTGCCAATGCAGACTGCCTGTGGGAGGAATCCGGTGGTTATCTGTTCACAGTGATCTATTAACTGCCCTGTGCAGGTGTCCAGTACTGTGGCTGAGCATTTGGCACATTCCCTCCAAGACTGCTCAAATATCCAGGAAATCTTCCAGACTCTTTATTCACATGGATCTGCTATCTCTGAAAGTAAAATCCGAGAGTTTGAGGTGGAGACAGAGAGATTAAATAGGTAAGGTGGAAAGTTAGATATGCTCAAATGTGTTGTCTGCTATTAGCTTTGTTAAAGTTACTACTTTTTCATCCTTCTTGAACATTTCTTAGTTCAGTTCCAGCTCAACTGTGGCACCTGCAGATAAACATGGAATGTAGTTGATGACGAGAAGATTGAATTGTAGCCTAAGGATTCTTTCCATTAGTATGACAGTTTGGTCATGCATTATTACATCAGCATGGCACCTCTACCTGTGACGATTTGCACTGTCGAGTGTCCTTCTCTATGGCTGACCAAGCAGACATGGCATCTTTTTTCATAAGTTACATCACTGCTAGAAATAAGGATTCCCATAACTTATTCTCCATCATTCTGGGATTAGCTTGCTTTGTTTTGTCCTGAAGAAACAGAATTATGGCATTAACTGTATCAGTGAAGGTACTGATGTATGGTGATGTGACATATATACCCGTAAATAGACTTCTGTCTGCAGAAGACAGATTCCAGCTTTCTGGTTGCAGTTAAAATACTGCTGGTGTTATCCTTCAGTAGGCTCTATGAAAACCAATGCTTCATGTCCTCTTTGGCACGCAGAAACAAAACTGTGGATCGACAATGTGAGAATCATGTCTCAGCACATTTCCTTCCAAGTTCTCTCTTCCCCACAGCTATCTCAAATTTAGTCTAATCAGTACAATATCTCTTTTATTTGTAGCTCATGTTTTTGCAGTGCTGCAAAATGTGATCCCCTTTTTTTTTTCTTTTTTCTATGCACTGCACAATTATGCTTTGACAACATGTATCCTTATAGGAGGTGTCGCAGAAGATGTAGGAGGTGAAGCATCTGAGGGTTCTAGCAGCTAGGAAAGTCAGGACCTTATTCCGGTCGCTGTATAAATGGTATACTAGCCCTTCATCTTCTTGTGTTAACGTTAAGAAGTCAGTGGTTTTAGAGTTCTGGATGTCACTGATTTTTTCATGAGCTACTTGTCCAAATTTTGAAATCATTTGCCTGTCTTTTTTCGGTGCATGTCCAACTCTTAGGATTAGATGAGTACATTGGTGTGTAGTGCAGTTATCAGCAGTTTACAGAATAAACAGTAATACTGATATACTGAAGCCTCATCTTCAACTCAATGAGAAGTTAACCTCATTGAGAAGAATATTACAATTAAGTTCTGATACCAGCTTCTGTTCAACTGTTGCCAGAACTTTTGGAGATTTCATTGCCTCCTTGAAACTTCATTCATATTTTGCTGGTTACCTCTCTAATCACAACCAAAATATTACTTCAGGTGAAACAGTTGTTCTGGATGCTCCAAAGAAAGGGGGCATTTATGTAGCTGCATGATCCCTACAGACACCCACGTATTGCACTAATGAATATGCCACCTAAAACGAGAAGCATATGTGGCAGCAGGAAGTGAGGAATGGAGGCAGAAAAATTAAGCAAAAGGTTAATATGAAACTGTTCTGTGCAGTGCTGTGGCTACAAAATAAGGGTACAGTTTTCATTTGCTGCTGTTGCACAGGTTTATGATTACATTTTATGGGAAGGAGAGGAGAAGGAGAAGAGGCTGTCCTAAGAGAAATTACTATCCTCTTGGCTCTTGATATGGGACACTGAACTGACAGATTTTGCCATCTTCATTAAAACCTGTGTAGACCAAATGGTATTTGTTGTTTTAAATTATGATTGTTCTAGAGTTTTCAGGACAGTGTCTGCAAGCTAAGCTTGAAGGTTGCAAATTACTTCCTTTTCTACAGCCGTATTGAGCATTTGAAATCCCAGAATGACTTGTTGACAATAACACTGGAAGAGTGCAAGAGCAATGCCGAGAGGATGAGCATGCTTGTTGGGAAGTACGAGTCCAATGCCACAGCCCTCAGGCTTGCATTGCAGTACAGGTATGTACCTACACAGAGGGTGTCTCAGCCAGAAAAGGAGGGAGTGGGGAGACTTGATAGAAGTCTTTGAGAGTGAAATTATTGATATGCCATATTAACACTGTTTCTTCTTGTTTCCTTGCTGAAAAAATGCCTCTTTGGTTAGACTACTCGATAAACTATAGAACTGAAGTTATTGATAAAAGTGTATTTCAACCCAGCAGTAGTGAGCTTGATCTAGTAGAAATGTACAGATTTATCGTTTCATTTTCAAGTACTGAATTAACATTTGAATTAGGGGTTGTGTGTAGGCTCAGACTGTCTCTGCTGTATCTGGTCTTAAGATGCAGGTTCTCTGTATTAGACTGGCACCTTTCACAACACAATGAACTAGAGTAGTATTGTACTCCACATAATTCAGAGTGACTTTATATTACATCAGTTGGAATTGTGGATTAATTGCTTGGTATTGGGTTAAAAGTATCTAAACTTACTTTAAACTACATGTAAAAAGATGGTGTCTTTTACCTCCTTCAACTGCAACTAATTTGGAGCAGGAAGTTCTGATCTTAAGATGAATCATGTGCCTTTTAAAGAATGTATTCTGTTGCTATCAGCTTTGAGCAAATTACATGAAAATGTAAATTGCAAACAGGTATATTAATGTATGTATTTTCAAAAACATTAGAATGCAACAGGAATAAGTGGCTCTCACCTGTATTTAGAAGCCGTTGTGTTGTATAGTGTAGTTATATCGGACACTATAGAATACTGTATTTTGTATTGTAAGAAGGCCTGGAAAAAGTTTCCCAAAGGGATCATTTCAACCACCATTCGTATTGTTGACTGTTTCAAACATGCTCCTGGAGCTCACTTCACATCAGGTCATTCTCTTCTGTTTAAACTTGTTGCATTGCCCAAGGTCAACCTGGGACCATCATAAAGAAAGAGAGACTGTTGAATGCTTGTGGTTAGAAGCTATGTGTGTTATGTCGTTTAATATTGCTAGACAAGTAGTAGGGAATCATGCAGTTCATCAGTTGCCTCTTTTTTTTGTTGCTGTTACAGGTATTCTTCCCCTCTAAACTGCAGCTATATTTTGTGTGATCTTTGTTTTCTGTGTTTTTTTTTCTCTTTCAGTGAACAGTGCATAGAGGCATATGAGCTGCTGTTGGCATTGGCCGAAAGTGAGCAGAGTCTCATTCTTGGGCAGTTCAGAGCTGCAGGTCTTGGTTCTGTTGGTAAGATGTCAATGAATCACTTTATTTAAATAATTTTTTTTGCATGTCAGTTAGCATTAGAGTTAGTTGTAATGGTGAATCATCTCATGTACCATCACTGAAGAATGTGCTCCGGTCTTTTCCTGTTTTAACTAATTAAATAATTTTATACACCCAAAAAATTGGGGAAAAGAAGCAGAGAGTGGAATTCAATCATAAAATTCACCAGCAATTGAAATCAACCTATGTATACCATCACAAGGGGATGCCTATTCTGGCAGTGGCAAGGCTGCTTCAGGCACGCAACTGTGCAGAGTGGAATTATTAAACAGTACTCATGAGCGTATGTGGCTTAGGGCCATACTGAAGTACAGATTTTGTTTGAACCAGCAACATTGATCCCCCTAGAAGTTGTGTATAGTCTATGAAAAACTGGGATTAAGACAACACAGAGTTAGCATTGAGTAGTTACCAAAAAAAAAAAAGGCTCTAGTTTTTCATTCCACTTGTTACCATTGCTCTGAAATTTTAAAGCATTCTCTCTTACGTTTTAGTGTGTTGTTGGGGATATTAGCCTATATGTTCTGGGTTTTTCTCATTTTATGGATAGTTAATCTGGTGGCTAGGTGTTGTTGCTTTTTAATGTGCTGCTCGCTAAGTAGTGGAATGAGCCACTATGAATAGCTACAGTTCAGATGTGTTTGGAGCTTGACATTGCTGCTGGCTCCACTGTTCTGACAGAAAGAGGTTTTTAGACAATGAATATTAATCTGGGTTTTATAGTACCATTCCTTTTACTGATAGGAGAAGGTAGCTGTCATAATCTTGAAGTAGAAAGAGAGGAGACCTTCAGAGAGAGAAAAATGCTGTTCTGAGGTGTAGTAACTCCCTGGTTGAGACCGTATTATATCCCTGGCTTCGCAGGAGTCACTGAGATGTAAATGGAAAGCTTTCAGAGAGTGACCATCTGTCTTTAGAGCCACAGGACTGACATGGTCAGCCTCTTGTTGATGCCTAGATGTGCTCAGCCCACAGTCGCTGTGCTGCTAACCATGCCCCTTATTTTGTATCTCTCCCAGTGCTAGAAGCAGGCCCTTGTGTACCTGTCTTGGCCTGTGCAGTGTGTGCCGTACACTGAACATCAGAGTGGATGTCTGAGATTTTCATCCACCTTTCTTCCAGACTCTGGTCATTCCTTTCCACAATGTGCTAGGGAGCTTTCCCTGCTGGCAGAGAGCAGTAGCCAGCAAAAGTGATTTTAATCTTGGGTTTTCTATTCACATAAGTGGGAGAAAGAAAGCTTAGAAAGGAAGAAATACTTTGGGTTTCAGTAGGGTTTCATCTCACATGCACTTTCTGAAAGAGACTGTAGTTTAATTATTATATAGGTGTCTGTCTACAGCTCTTAATTATGGTATTATCAGTTACAGCCCTGTGATAGAAATAGTGCCAATTTCCCATTACATAACACAGCTTGGGGGAAGTTGTGTTTGGTTTAGGTACCTTTACTTCACCATGAAATTTGATTAAAATACCTAGATAAAATGGCAGATTTTTGGTTTGAAGATCAGTCAAGTTTTGTATCAACATCTGTGAGTGGAAAATTCACGGGAGTTGCTTCTGCATCACTTAGAGCTGAGCATAGCCAGCTGCTCTTAACAGAACATTCTCCATTTCTTCCCCATTAGTGTTTTTTCTAGTGCGTGCACTTCACTTAACAAGTGTGAAGTATGGGTGATTGATCTTTGACTCGAATAAGGGTGAAATAAAAATCTGACATAGAGCAAACTGGGGTTTTTTTATGCTCTCTGACATCTTTGTGTTGTATTAGGTAGAGTATGACCATGTTGTAGCTTTGTTCAGACTTCATGGTAGCCATTAATGTGTCTTACTTTAATGGCTGGACTCCAGCTGGTGTTAGGACTATAAGAATAATGACCAGTAGTGGTTTGTGTCCTGCCTCTGCTGAAGGGATCACTTACCAGCTGCACAGATGCTGCATAACCACTAGAAATAATAGCAAATTAATAAACACCGCTGCTGGTTTTCTTTTGGTTTAGTATGCATGACTGTAAACTCTGAAAGGCTGCTTCTAAGCAGTAAGGCAATTCTCCCAGCTGGAAAGGTAACCTGTAAGAAAGTGTTCTGGCAAACCATTAGACTTGAGATAAAGGTGCTTGTGAGAAAAAGCACTGGAAGTGGCTGCACTGTGAAACAGCACTGGACTGATTGGAGTAAGACTTGTAATTTAGGCTATGGTTTTTCCAGTGTATTATTAAATTGAGCATCCTAGTCTAATCCTAATGCACAATGCACACACTTACAAACAGACGAGCTAGCTAAGATAAAACATCACTTACAACATGTACCCAGAGAAACAAGTACCTGGAGCTTGTGGCTGAGAGGGATATGCATTCGGGGCAGTAGCCCAGTTACCGCTGATGCTCACACAGAAGTGAAGTTGCTGTGATGTTTTACATCACAGATTGGTAATTTATTGTCATTGTCTTGGTATAAACTGAGAGCATGTAGAAGCATCTCTACTCTTGCCTTCATTTGTATCACACTCCTCAAAGCTCTGAAAGAGATTGTTTGCTTGAAAACTAGGGGACCAGATAGGTGATGAGAACATCACCCAGATGCTTAAGAGAGCTCATGACTGCAGGAAGACAGCTGAGAATGCAGCAAAAGCCTTGCTGATGAAACTAGATGGGAGCTGCGGGGGAGCCTATGCAATCACTGGCTGTAGCGTGCAGCCCTGGGAAAGCCTGTCATCCAACAGCCACACAAGGTAACTGCAATTTATCTGCTCTTCTAATCCCCGAGTGTTTTATTTCAGACCAAAAGTTATGCTGTATTCTATTTGCTGAACTACCTCCCTCGCCTCAGCCCACTGGCTTCTTTGCTTTGATTTGTAAGTCACCATGCCTCAGTGGTCTAATTGTCTTTAGACTCTGAGCAACTCCAGCCAAGAAGGGTTTTGTACAAATTTGTTGCAAATGGGTGACTCTGAATTTTGATCTTCCTCATAAAGGGCAAAACCATTACATTTCTTTTACTTCAGTGACTTTCTTGCTGTTTTATTAGAACTCAAATCATGTACTTCTTATTTATATCTATTGAATGCAGACAGCGCAGACATATGGAGAACCAGAGATCAGAAGTATGCTTCCAGTGGCATTTTGGAGTGCTCAAGAATTGTTTTCTAAATGTTGCAAACCCAGCCATTTTGTTTTAAACCAGTTCCTCGCTCTTCTCATTCCTTTGCCCCCCTCCAAATTCTTCCTTCCCATGCTGTTCTTTCACACATGGAATGGCAAATGAACATCGTAACAGAGTGGATTCTTCCAGGCAAGGCTGGATATTGCAGTTTTTCTGAAGACCTCTAAAATAATGACACTTAAATGAGCTATTACTGCAGAAGTGTTCCAGTTCAAATACATCTGCTAGCAGCTTCATTTTGAGTTGTTGCCTGCCTGCAGTGTAATCGTACTCTTGTGCAGTGAATGTGTGTGCTTGTGTATGGATACAAATTTGACAAGCATCCTGGATAAATATAGATGAACATTTTTCTTTTTAGAAGTTATTTTGGTTTCTCAGATTCACTCTAAAACTTCATTTTAATTCATTTTTTGAGCCAGTTCTTTATTCAAATGCTGTCATTTTTTGACACTTTTAGAAGTTTATTTTAGTACTGTATCATTTCCTCTTCTTGCTGATGCTTCCTCCAAGGGATCTTATTTCCTGCCATGTGGCTACCATGGCACAGCTAAAAAGTGAGCAAAAAGGTAATCTGAGGGAACAGAGCCCAAATGTGAGGTAAATTTTAATTGTTTTATTCGGGGAAGTTTTATGGTGCACTTTCAGTCCAAGAAAGCAGTATGTCTATTCAGAAATTAATGTGGCGGCATCTGCGCGAGTAACACACTGATCACTCATTGTACCAAAAGTATTTACTGGCCTTGGAAAGAAGTTACACAAGTCTGTTCCAAACACTTGACTTGCCTCAGTCTACATGCACTGATGCCATATCTATACCTGCATGTGAACATGTTGTCAGTAGCCACATGTAGCAACACTTCAACCTAGGCTGAGCTTGTTTTCCATTCCATTGTTTGAAAGGGTCATTTTTGGTTGTTCGTAACAACTTCAGTGTTTTTCTTCCTTGTGAGATACCTGGTACACAGTCAAGGCATAATTTTTTTCTTGAAAACAATTTAGATAGTGTCCAGTATTGTTGGGGGTGGTGTTCCTGTTTTAGTGTTTGTTCTCCTAGCCTTTCACTGAAAGTGTTTGGTAGGAGTATAGTCTCTGTAGTCCTTGCTTTGTTGAACATCATTTTTGTTTACCGTGAACTTTTGGTGGTCAGCTTGGCAATGTGTGTATGTGTGCACGTAACGTGTTGCCCGAGTAGATAAAGTTTCAGCAGAGTGTGATTAAAATGGCATAGGATTTCAAATTTCATCAATATAAACTGTTTCATGAAATGTAAAAATGCAAATGTAAATGCTTCAGTGTGTAAGAGAGATGTTTTAGCTTGAGTCATTATCATTGTAGGGTAATATTTTTCCGGCATGGAGCAAGATACTGTACTGAGTAAGGTAACTGTTATTACCTGCTTTGGTACATGTGGAACGTGAGAGAGAGAAGCTTCTGTCACTCTCCCAAAGGGCACACAGCAAGTCAGGAATTTGTCATATGGACATCCTGATCCAATCATTACTTATACATTATTGGCCCTCTCCCCTCCCCTCACGCCCAATGTAATTTGTCTTTGTCTAAACATACATGTCAGTGAAAATGTTTCTGAAAATTCAGCTTGTCCATAAAATACAAATCTTCTCTTCTTTCCTTCTTCTGTGTTCAAGTGATACGTGATAGAGGTGTTTTCACATGTCTCATTCCTGTGAACCCTGTCTCAAAATAGACGCATCCCCTCTTCACTATGTGCCAGCCCATAGATGGAAAATCTGTGTTGGTTCAAAAGGCACACACATTTCTCTATTTATATAGGTAAATGTTCTCTCTCAGGTTTAAAAAATTGAAGATTTTGTCTTTAACTCTCTTCTCCCTGTCATTCTGGATCTTTTTTGTTTCTCTCCTGGACCCTACTGCTTTTTGGAGTTACTCTTCCTGTGTTGCCAGCTCTCTGAACCCGTTCATGCATGCTGCCTTGTCACTTGGCTCCCTGCTGCTCTAGACAGACGTCCCATTGCCGCAGACCTCCAGCCCTCTGTGATTCTTCGGTGTTGATGGTTTCCATTTCCTTTCCTTTTCCACTACAATAGTAATCCATGCAGAGATAGGAAAGCAGACTGCGGATTTCTAGCTCTTCCTGCAGGCTTAATGTTTTTTATTTGTCTTAAAGAACTTGACAGTCTATAAAACTGGGGAGTAGGACAAGCCCACATCACTAGCGAGTGCTGTCTGAACCACTATTTGGGAATGACTGCAACTGAAATGAAAACATTTTTACATTAGGTGGTTCAAACATACTCTGAATCTGCAAGACGGATCTTTTGCCGTAGCTGTTCTGGTGTTGCAGGCTTTTAATTGCAGATGTATGTTGCTACCTTTTCCCTTTGAAACCAGCTGAGTAAAGAGGTAGTGGGTTGATGAAAACTCTCCTTTGCTGAGACCTGTGACAAATGAGTAATCGTCCCTGTTGTTCGAAATCCTGTGGAATAGGGACTTATAATGGAATTGTTGACCCATCTTTAGCTTTGGCATTTCAAATGAGATTCTGAATGTCAAATCACTGAACACATTACTGAGAGAATAAATGCTTGTGAGCCACTAGTGACAAGTGGTTAAAGACTGTAAAAGGGAGCAACTGAAATGAAAAGAAATTAACGGCAATGAAAGAGCATCACAGAGGTTGTTACTGGTGAAGTGAATAAAAATAATAGCAAACGTCTTAACTCGTTTGGCTGGCAGCAGCACGATAATGTTGCCAATTCATTTTTTGAAAACAGAAATAGGTCTGTGGTGTAGTTGGAAGTTAGAATTATTTTAATGGACAGAAGCTAAATATAGAACATATATTGCCAATAATGTTTGACTGATTGCACCTTAAAAAGAAGGAAACAAAAGAGAAGGGCTCTGGTAATAATGACTGAAAACAGTGGATTTTATTCTCTGCAGTGCTGCTAAGCCCAACCTTACATCTGGATTTGTGTGGGAAAGATCTGGTCTCTTATATGCAAAGGGAACTTGTTTCAGTATTATGTGGTGTCACAGAATATCTGAACTCAGCCAAACGTAGAACTATATCTCTCATCAGAATCACCTCAGATTTTGGATAAGTAGCTGACAGACAAGATCATCTTGGCTGACGTGTGTAAATAAGTTATTTTGAAATATCCCAACAGATATCTTAATGTTATCTGTGTAACACTTCATTGCTGGACTGAACTAGTCTCAGAAGGAAGCAGGGTAGTTTCACCAAAGGTTCCGATTTTAGCCAAATATACTCGTTTGTCTTTTGGCTGGTTGGAGCATTTTTCAGTTTCTCAGGAAGTTACTGTCTTTTGGCACTGTGTTGTTTCAGCTCTTAAGCCACAATGTTCACCTAGAAGATGGTTGGCACGTACATACTGTGTATCAGATGCGTTCTTTGAAGTGTAAGGTTGTGTGCAGACATTCACACAAGATTTATGGATTCAGTTCTGACAGTGCTATTTTAGTTCGAGCAACTTTTGTATTATCTGCACCATTGCTGAGTTGCAGATTTATTTATTGACTTGATTTTTAACAGATGAACTGAAGCTTATACAGGGTTTTATGGGCAAAATTTTGTAGTGTACAGAAGTTACTCACACAGAGGCACTGTTGGAAGCTTCATTTATATCTATCCACAGCATTTTATACACGCACATGTGCATGCGAACACACACATGCGTGCCAGCAAATAAAACTGCATGTTATACTGTACCAACCTGCATATTTTCCACAGGCTGTATATGAAAATTAAATTAACTTGACATCATCCAGGCATGACATCATTGTAAAAGACTTGAGGGATGAAGTGAGTGGGAAGAACATTTCTCTTTGTTCTGAATACAACAGCAGCTAGAATGAGCAGATTGATGTTGTATTCCCTTCCGGTGTGATGAAATTGTGATCCTTTCCCTGTCCTTACCTACATGCTTGAGAAGTGAGAAACTGCACGTCTTTTGCAACAGTTCCATGTGTGTTTTGGATGGATGCATTATACCACATATGCATTCTGCCAGTCCGTTTTCCTTTGTCCTCATAGCTGTTAGAAGGGAGAGCAATATCTGAAATTCAGGATCATATGCTCACCAGCTGTGGGCCCTTAAATAGAGCAGCAATGGACTAGCGTTAATGGCTGTGGAGAGCTGTATGGTGGGGCTTTTGGGGGAACACACCCTGGCAGGGCTGTGCTGTGGGAGTTCAGAAACACTGCAGCATTGCTTCCGTCCCTCGTCACGCAGCCCCATCTTTACAACAGTCCAAAGTGGTCCTTGTACCCCAGCTTTCTGCAGCCCATACTGCTTCCAGTCTTCTGGGAGGGGGCTTGCTGCTAGACGTGGGGAGAGAGGGAAGGTTCTTGTCCCTTTGTGTGCTGGCTGAGACAGCTTCCTCACTAAGTTTCCCTCACCTTCTTAAAAAAAAAAAAAAAAAAAGAAGAAGAAGAAAAAAGAAGGGGAGGGGGGCGGGGGAAGAAGAAGAAGAGCAGCTTGCTAGCAGTTCACCAGAGGAGCCAATTCAGCTGCAAACAGACAGGCAGGCAGGCAGCCAGGACTGAAGTAAAAGCAGCCCGAGTATCGCTGGCAGCGACCCTGCCTGCCTTCCGCAGTTTGGACTGCTCTCCCTTAAAATATATATGTGCATAGCTGTGGGTCTTTGAGGGCCAAAATCTGTGAATATCCAGCGAGTACGAGGTCAACACAACGTAAGGATAGACTTTCAGCATTTTTGCTCAGGTTTCATTCCCAGCAGGATTCTTTCCTTCGCAAGCGAAAACTGAGATGAGCTCTTTGTCTCCCAAGATTTGAAGCCTGTGTAGGCTTTAAAAGCTGTCCTTCCTCCAACAACAGCTGTTTCACATTTAATCCAGAAAAGCTGTGCAATTGCTGTCTTTGGGTGCTGAGGAAACTTGCAGCATGACTTCAGTACAGAACTAAGTATTTCTCTCTTTGTCTATCCCCATGATTTTTATACCAATATCTACCTCAGAGAGGTGTCTTTAGACTCAGTAAAGCAAGATTTAGTAAGTGTTTCAAGATTCTCTGATGAAGAACTAAATATGAACAAAAATTTGTTTAAACGTGAAAGTGTTTCTGTGTAGTGTAGGTACTGGATGTTTTTAGCTTCACTGCAGATGGAAGTGGATGAAAACAAAAGCAAAGACCAGTTTACACTTGTGGTAAATATGGCACCTATTATCCCAAAGAAATGGAAAGAATAATGGGAAATTGACAGAGAACTGTAGTAAAGAACTGTAATGTGATACTTCATGAGAGGGAAGGATTTTGAGAAATCTTTGTAGACCTGCCAATTCTTCATCTCCTCCAAGGCTGTGCTTGGAATTTGTGGGAAGATTGGCAATTATTTGAGGCACTTAAAAATCAATGTACGTTCAGCTGAAGCAGAACCAAAAGAAAAGAGAAAAATCAAGCCTATCTTGATAGGCTTCCCATTTTTCACATGCATGATATATTTTAGGACATCATCCTGACTCTCACAGCATGTAGCGGGTGGGGCTTTTTTCTTCGTACAAAAATGTTGAACAGCAGTGCAATTTGATACAGAAAGTGATTTATTCCCCTGCTGATAACTGAGATCATCTAGCATTCCAGACAACCACAGTTAATGGATGACTTATCCCTCACCCGGCAGCTGATTACAGGACCTCAGGAGACAGCAGGCAGCTTTGAGTGAGGTTATAGAAACAACATGGCATTTTATTTTCCTTTTAGTGTTACTGCAACTGCCCTGGAATGCTACGGCTGTATCAGTCTTGGCCCCCCGCAGCACTGGCATGTGTGTAGGTGGGTAGACAGCACTGAGCCACCCTTGCTTTAAAACATTAGTTCTCCCTTTCTGTGATCCCTGTGTAAACATTTGTGGGATGGACTAATGGGCAGTCATTTGTTTGATGCCTGTAGATAGGAGACGTTCCACCAAGTCTGATGATTACTTTTTATTAAATATCCTGCTAACTTTATGGGTTGGTTTGAAACCCCTCCAGACCTGAAGGAATGTCAGTGTACTGAGGAATACACCTTAACATCAATTGAAAGTTGCTACATCCTGGCATCCGCCAGTGGAATTTTGCTCAGGTTGATTCCTACAAGTATCCACTAAAAATATTGGAGATGATAACTGGTGCTGCCATCAGCAGAGATAAACGAGCTCTGGGCTGATTCTTTTTTTCTTAGCAGATGCTTCTTCCTAAGGAAGATGAAGATTCAGTGGCTGGGCAGCAGAGAGAAGCTTGCCCTGCTAGGGTAGGGTATTGCTAAGAAATCTTAAGTAGCTTTTTTTTTTTTTTCTCTTTTTTTTAATTAAAAAAAAAGACTTGTTTCAGAAGACATCATTCCATTAAAAGTAATTCAGTTACATGTCACTAAATATCAGGCTTTGCAGCGAAGTTGTCACATGATTCAATTTGCTCATGCAGCTTAGAGAACTAATTTCTTTTCTGAATTTGTCACACCCCTCTGCATCTTCTGAACACTGCAAGGTCCAGTCCATGTTACCTGTGTCCTTTCTATGAACTTTTAAGTAAGACTCAGCTGTGTTGGTGAAGTATTGGGAGAGCGTTTGATGTAAAAATACAGATTTTGTTCCAAATGTTGGGGTTTTTTTAATATCGTTCTTTCTCTTTCCAGTACTACCAGCTCAACTGCAAGCAGTTGTGATACAGAATTCACCAAGGAGGATGAGCAGCGGCTGAAGGATTACATCCAGCAGTTGAAAAATGACAGGGCAGCAGTGAAGCTGACAATGCTGGAGCTGGAAAGCATCCACATTGATCCCCTTAGTTATGACGTTAAACCTCGCGGAGACAGCCAGAGGCTAGACCTGGAAAATGCGGTCTTGATGCAGGAACTTATGGCAATGAAGGTATTATATTTATATCCAAGAGGCTAACTGCGCTGATGACTATGCCCCTGTGCTACCAAAGGCGCTCAGTTGCACACGTGGGAGGCTTTGATAGTGATCACTGGGTAATAAAGAGTAACTCTGTTGAAACAAATAATCAGGGCTGAGAAGCCAGTAGTCAGAATGTGACAGAAGACAGTGTGTTAATAGTGACGAGCTATGTATGTGTTGAATTAGGTGAGGACTTCATCCGTGGCTCTAAACTTGGAATGTTCTCCTTGACAAACCAGATGTTCTCTCTCTCTCTGAGATACGGCAACTGAGTTGCTTGAGGGTGACCAAAAGCATGACACAGCACTTCCCAAGAGACAGTTCATTACTTTACTTATAAGCTTGCAAATGTGCATCTCGAATATTTGTGAACTGAAGCAGAACAAATACACCTCCTTTTAATATTGCCATGGGAGGAGGAATGATCTGTCAGAAGCCATCATCCCTAATGCTCTCCAGTGGTCAGTCACAAGTCCAGAGCTGTTCTAGGCACTGTGTTGCAATCTGTAGCTTGATTCAGAACCTGAGCAAGGAGTGCAGTGTGTAATGACTTGCAGTGACAGAGATTTTCAGCAAAAGCTCTGGTCCCTCAGGCCTGGCTTATACATCCAGTTCTAAAGATGTGATCTAGAAAAATTGACCTTTATTGACCGAGTATAGAGCTTATATAATTTTAAATCTGACTTCTGTATTGACTTTGAGAGAGGTGAACTAAAACATAGGAACATATTAAAGGCAATACAAGCACATGTCTGCATTTAGAAATTGTCTGGGTTTGGTTCAGTTTAAATAAGTTTGATTTCTGCATGTTAGCAAGTCCTATTTTAGCAAAGTAATGGCAGATATGTCAGATGATGATACCATGGAACAGCAAATCCTAACAGTTTTGTAAGCTTCTAAAGCTATGGATTTTTGTTCAGATGTGCTAATGCTGGTAGCTTAGTAATGATAATTATGTTCTTAGTGGTGCTGCCTTCCCATGATGACAAATACAGTTTTGCAGTAATGCACTCAATATTTGCAGTTCAGAAAAAAAGACTGCCTGCTACCAGTCAGAAGATTTAAAGTTATGTTAGTTGTTTGAATATATTGTGGCCAACAGCAATATTTTCTGCATAATCAAAGCATGCAAGTTGTACTGGAAGACATTTTTAGGTAATTAGATGTAGTCATCTAATTCAGGTATCACACTTCCTTCTCCTCTTTTGCATCCAGATCTTCCCAGAAATCTCTTGTGCACCATTCTTACCTCTATCTTTAAATTGATTGGTAAAGACAAACTGCAGAGTATCCCTTGTGAGTAGTGCCCTTGCCTGACCTGGCAGGACCACAAACAGTAGCATATCATAATTTCTGGCACAGTTTTGAGTGCTAGTAATCCGTTCATTTACTAAACAACCATCTAATGTTTTTTGACATCTCGTGTCCACTCATAACTTTTGGCTGGACCTAGCACATTGGGTTTTCACTGCAGGAATTGTCCCTAGAAGAAATCTTTCTTCTTGGTTGGCTTGTGTGCAGTGCATAGTGGAATAGACACACATTTTACATAATTCACCTTAAGTCCTTTCTGGTACAGAGAAACTGACAGTACTGTTATTCATTATAATTTGTTGCACTTTGCTGGAATTCACAACTGCAGGAAGTTCCTAGGTTTCTGAAAGGGATATGGTGAAAACTCAAGTTTGCCAAAACTTGGAATGGATTTGTTGGTAAGCGCTACAGAAACTGAAAACTTGTGACTTTTTCAGCGCATAAAGCGTTACAAAAGGCACAGCTACACTCTTTGGTCCCAAGACAATGTGCTACCTTATTAGCTTCCATGGTTGTTGCTCAGGTCGGCATTACACCTTGC
>NW_010536180.1:0-32678 GCF_000687285.1 Phaethon lepturus | reverse complement strand
CAGGCTATAACATAGCTGAACCTAAGGGCAGGACTCACGGATGTCTTGGCTTTCCGAGTGTATTTTTTGTATCTATCGTTTGGAACATACACCTCATACAGAATAGCATATTCATCTGCCACCTTCTGAGGCAACTGGAGAATTTAAATTTCCTTACAGTATTTTATTTAACTTGAAGCAGATGAACAAATCTGTGCTGCAGAGCACTTCATCATGTAGCAGCTCTTAATTTGTTCCCTCCCTTCTACGTTCTTAGCCAGGATGATACAGCTTGATTGAGCTACTCAAGGATTTCCTGCATTGCCGGGTCTTACGGCCTTCTGCTGTCTTCCTGAAACTTGCATCTGTGTTGGAATCTCTGCTGCATCTTTTGACACCTTTCATTTATGACTCCCAGTAAAAACTGATCATTACATCAGTCATACTGCTTCTTGCATCTATGCATTATGCTGATAATGTTCTGAAAATGCCTTTACACCATTAGGTCTTCATTATTGATGAAAATGATCCATAAAAAGATGGTTTGGGGATGGTTTCTCTGTTGCCCTGTTTATTTTTTTTGCTGATCTGGAGTGTAAGACACAGTGGTCTACCAGTACTTCTGTAAAAATCCAATTCTTTGCTGCAAGCAATAATTAACCATGTTTCCAAATATATTCTCTTCTGCGGTTTGTCATCCAGTGGTCTTGCTTCAAGGTCAGTGTTGTCATGCCCCAGTTAGCAAGGAGATTACTTCTGATGGGTGTAAATAATTCTTGGTGTACAACCTTTCTGCATTTCAAAGGACTTAAGCTAGATAAGAAGTATCAGCTTTCTACACTGATAGTTTTTCCTAGTTTGTGTACAGGTGATGGTAATATTGCTCATAACGTGCTTCGAGACTACAGTCTCTTTGCAGAAAAAGTTAAGAATCCTGTTGTCCACCTTTGTTACAGTATTTCATGCTCTTATAGATGCATAAAGTAACATACAGTTAACTAGAGCATGGCAATTATTTATTCTGATTTTTTTTTTGCTTCTGAAGGCTGGTATATTCCACCTTGGGTACTGTGATCCTCATGGAGTCCCTTTTCATGACTTGTAGAACTTTTTGCCACAAAAGACTCCATGCTGTTTTATTCTTCTGACATGACCACATCCAATACAAATTTTAATTTTGAGGATCCTGTGGTGTTTCTGATTATATTCAGTCAGGAGTGTTTAATTTTCATTCAAGTTTTCACACAGCTTCAGAATTACAATATGACTGCAAGCAAAACACTTCTCAATTTTCAATTAATTAGTCCTGAAATGACTGCTAGATTTGGTGCTTGAAGCCTGTGAATTTGAATGGGTTGAATGTGTCTTCTGCAATCAACTGGAAGAGTGACCACTTACTACTTCCGCCTTCAGGGTTTCATTTTGTAAATGTGCTTTAGGCCCACACCCTGAAGAAACGGATACATTAAGCTGCAAACGTTTCACTAGCATCCTGTAATTAGGAAAAAAGGGGATAGTAAATATACAAAGGTGATGTTGTCATTGAAATAAAATTTAAATACCATCTTTAGAAGGCATATTTTCATGGAAAAGTTTACTGATTATGTGAAGACTAATTAACTCTATAAGCAGCTCTGAGCTGCTTAAATTTTCCCACATGAAACATTACTGTTGCCACCCTGCCTCACAGGTTGTATGTGTCCATACCAGAATCCTCAACTGCAGTTCTCATTTTTAACTTCAACCTTTGCATTCCTTCCCTGGGAGCCTCTGTAAGACACTGTCTGACAGTTCTTCCATTTTTCCCCTGCTTTGTCTTTGCTTCTCTACTTCAAAGTCACATTGTCTTGACATGAGAAAACTAACATATAGGGCTTGCTTTTGGAGTCCATGATATATGTCTTCTGGGACGAGATGCAGACTTGTGAATTCATATATGATGATCTAAGCTTACTGCCTTCATAAACAAAGGAGTTAGCCACTGATCCTCAAATATATTTTGAGATAGGGTATGTACTACAAACATCCAGTCTTTAAGTTAAAATATTTTCAGTGATGGGAAAAATCAGTTCCACAGATTCATTGTTGCAGTGGTTAAATTCACCTTTTTCGTTTAGAAGATAAATGTCCCTATTTCTAGGCTGAATTTGCCTAGCTTCAACTTCCAGCCTGGGAAGATCTTGTCATGACCCTCCCATATAGATAGCCCTTTTGTCAAGAGTGTCTTCTATTCACATAAGTGCCAAAATATGCAGCTCAAATTACTTCCTAGCCTTCACTAAGCAGGCTAAGTAGATTAATGGCTTTAGAAATAGAGGCTTAAGAAGATAAATGCATACAGTTAAGTCTACCAGACAATCCAGTCCAACTCCTATAACTAAATTTCCCCATCCTTATTTATCAGTATTATTTACATTTTTACTGTTGACAAAGGAAATTAATGGTAAGTTTGCCTAACAACTAAATTTCTGTAAACCACATTGAATGAAAGCAATTGTGCTTCAGTTCACAAACAAGTAGATGAATAAATGAACTATTTTAAAGCTCATACAAACCTTTCCAAGCCTGAGGGCTTTTAGGATATGGATTTTATTTTTTCATGGTTGGTGATTCTGAACAAGCCAGTGATTACCTGTGATTACTATATGCTGGTTGTAACTGTGCTACACCTGTGTGCACTGCTTACACTTAATCCAGACAGCAAATTTTTGCTAGCAACATAGATTCTTTTCTACAGAAGAAGTTAGTCTAAATATGTGCAAAGTTTGTGTTTGTTTGTATAATCTTTGTTATTGTATAATCTTTGTTAACAATGGATATAATACAAAGAGCATTATTTTTGAAGGATAAGGTAAGACACCTCTGGTATTTTTGTGACTATAACATGTTTTTTTAGTTTTAAAAAAAATTAAAAAGAGTGATTTGTTCCTAGGCTGACCACACAACAAGAAACTTCTATCTTTCAGAGATGTTTCCACAATGAACAAGCCTAGAACTGAACTGTAATACAGAAAATGGCTGCATCAACTCAGTATTCACCCATGAGGTGACCTAGGGCACAGCAAGCTCAAGAGTGAGACCATGATTCTGGGTTGGGATTTTTTTTTGTTTTGGCAGTCTTTTGTTTGTTTGATGGTGGTTTTTTAAACACATCATGTAAATTATGTTTTGGGACTATCTCTTTAAATGTTTTATGAATGCTGGGTTTTCCTGGGTTCAGAAAATAACTAGACATTTTGCAGAAAAAACTTCTCTCAAGTGCTGTTAAACACAAAGAGCTTTCCAGTTCAGCTGCTTTTCATGGGAGGCTGGGAACAAGTGCTGAAAGAAGGGTCATTACACTCATGCCTTGTTATTACACTTCTGCCCAGCCACTGTCAGAGCAGATGTTATAGCAGAGGTCTGTCCCCAAATAGCAGCTGTTGTGTTTCATTACTTGATAGCCCTGTCATAAATAATAGAGTGGCAGAAGAATTACACACAAGAACTAGCTCTCAGAATTGAGCTTCTGTCTATGAAGTACCAGTGTCCTATCTTCTGTGGATCATATGTAGGGAAGAATAGAAGAGAGCGCAATTTTGTCAACCTCCAGTTGTGTATAGTTGGGATTCTGGCCGTCTAGAGGAGGGAAATTAAAAATGGACATCCAGTGGTGCCATACCCAGTTGACCTTTTTGACTAACTCGTTCTACCACAGAGGCTGGTACTGTGAGGCTGGAATATGTTATCTGTGTTTGCTGTCCTAATCCCTCAAACCTGTAATGAGATAAACGCTGTAATGAGATAAACCAACTCTAGTTCTTATGTATCAGTAAGAAAATGGGATCTGGCATCTAGGGAGCTGTTTGACAAGTCAGTCAGACGCTCCTGCTTTTAGGGCAATGGTCTCTAAGGGCAAGGTAGAACCAAAGAAATTTCAACAGCTGTGGCAGCCCTCTCAGATCCCTGATACTGTAGTTTCAGCACCACATTAGCTTCTCCGTTGCCTCTGAGCTTATTTCTGAGGTTGATTAAGGGATGACACAGCTTGTCGTACTCACTTAGTCTCAAGATAGACTGGTCTTTTGACAAATACACTGTGAGATTATAAAAGGCCTTCTGGATGCTGCTAGTGCTCTCCATGGAAAGAACACTCAGGTAATAGGAGTGAATGAAAAACCTATTTAACCTTGTCTTCCTTTAGGTATGTAGTCACATGAAGCAGCATGCTGATAATGTTTCTTCAACAGGAGGAGATGGCAGAGCTCAAGGCACAGCTTTACCTGCTAGAGAAGGAAAAGAAGGCATTGGAATTGAAACTGAGCACTCGAGAGGCCCAGGAGCAGGCCTACCTTGTCCATATTGAGCACTTGAAGTCTGAAGTGGAAGAGCAGAAAGAGCAGAGAATGAGGTCTCTCAGCTCAACCAGCAGCGGAAGCAAAGACAAATTGGGCAAGGTCTGGAGTCAAAACAAGTTTCCAAAATTGGCGTAAACGCGATTTATTGTACCCCTCCCCAGAGCAGTCTTTAGCATGTTAATCATTCTCATCTTCCGTCTCTATGTACATCTTTTCTCTCTTCGCCAGTTGTTGGGTGATTCTTTCCATGCTATGACTTATGAGGACTTGGCAGAATTACTGTTAAGCCTGGGCTAAAATAAGGTTGTCATTTTGGAGAGGAGTGCAACAAAGCCATTCTTCCCAAACATACAAGCTACTGTGGTTGAGCATGTTGTGTCTTGCCTGTTGCCACTCACTGGAAACAGTGGAAGAGAGTTTGAGCAAAATACCATCCTCCTCCTACTCCAAGCACAAAATATGAAAAAACAGATCTAATTTCTATGAAGCAGTTAGAGCACTGTAATGACAGGCTCCTTTTGCAAGTCAGACAATTTGTAATGATTTGAGAATGAAGACTTCCCCCCCACCACCTTAGTATCATGCAAAATGAATAGATCTCTGCATTTACATTAATAATTTGCATGAAGAAGTAGCGATACCTAGAAAAACTTCAATCCTGTTATTTTAGTGCTGTGTCCCCGGAAAACCTCAGTAATACATTTAAAAACAAAATCCAGAGCTAGTGCATAACTGTGTCTTTCTTGTTTCTGGCAAAGCATCATCTGAATTGTTTGATCCAGTGCTGCTTTGTTTCAAATGTGGTGTGAAAAGTAATATAAGGCACCAGCAGTTATGCACACTATAGCAGAACTCTGCAAAAAGTCAGTGAGCTGTGGTGGTTTAGGAAACATTTAGAAGGATTTGTGAAGTGTTAATGCATTAGTCCATTTCTTGACAAGTTGTTACACTGCCATGTTGTTGTGACATTGTGATGTTTATTTCACCTCCATTTTAAAAGTAACTGTGAATGAAAAGGTTTTCAGAGTTTTCCCGTTAAGATGGTAAGTAACTTGAAATTAGATGGCCTTTCCTCGTTTCTCAGGAATGCAGTGATGGCACCACAACACCGTTAACACTAGCTGAGCTGAGACCATACAACGAGAGTGAACTGACTGCTGAACTGACAAACGCGCTCAGGCGGTAAGCAACTTCCTTCAACAGAAACATGACTTCTTCTGTAGGGGCAGGGCAAGGTTTAGTTCTGAGCCTTCACTTTTACCCTCAAGTGATTTTAAGAGTGATCACAGATTTTTTGTGTGAAAAGGAAAAGAATCAAAATTCTTCCAACATTCCCCTCTCTTTTGCTCTTGTTCTTCAGCTGAGGAAAGTCCTTACACGGTGCTCAGCTCCATTATCGTGGAGGTTCTCTGAAATTCAGATTAACTGTACCCCTAAGAAACACTCAGAATGTCAGGAATGTCCATATTCAGGCAAAAATATGAGACACAAAACAGTGACATGACTTGCTTGAGAGTGTGCAGAAAACCTTTAGTGAAGACAGGGTTTGAAGTGTGATCTTTGGTTAAGAAGGTTGGTTGCAGATTAGACCCTGGATAGGAGTTACAGGAGTGGGAATTGCAGTGATTTTGATGACTCAGATGCTGCATTTGCCTCCCGAGTATGTAAGTAGAGCCACAGTTCAATTATGAATGACATTGTTGTGTGAAGCATTAGCTTTCCAACGAGAGAGAACACTGATGTCTTGACAAACTGCTTTTATCAACAGCCAGGTTTTAAGCCAAAGCTTTCAGTACAGTTATACATTAACCAGGTATTTGTGCAGCAGTTTTCGCTACACCAGCTATGTGGTAAACTTCATGACAAAGGTATTCACTGTTTCAGTAGTTGTTTCAGTACTTGTTCTACCTTTTCTAAGACATGGCCATGTAATATCTAATCTGGTGGTTGTATTTAGAACCTGTCCAAAATGCTACTAAGAATTTTGGTTGGGAAGAGTGGATTTTGCTTTTCTGGTGTTTGCACCCTCTTCAGTGGTGGAATGTCCTCTCAGGTAGCTGTAGCGTTTCATTCCTGAAGTGCTTTTTTCATAGGTGCAACTTGTGGTATGCCTAGGGACACTTAAGCCTGAAAGGCATTAGGTAAAAATGTAACATCATTACCACTGCAGAATCAATACATCTCATACCATTTGCTTAATAGTCTGGCAGTTGCTGAGTATTTAGTTTGCTTGATGCAGGAAACAAAATTCTGTGGTTAAAATAATCAAAACTGTCATTTGTGCATGGGCAGATAAAACCCATCAACAAAGTCATTTGCGTAAACATTGCATAGAGCCATTGGCCTCCCCCATGCCCCCCACACTCCAGTCCTGGTGTGAGCAGCTCCACTGGCATTTTCTGTCCTCACTCAAGCTGCAGCTTTTTCCTGTTCTTGTTGTTTGCTCATGGGTTTCAAGAAGATGCCAGTGACCTTAGTTAGCAGAGACTTGAGTATAGTCATGAAATGTGGTTTGCTGACAACACAGAGGAAAAAAACTTCACTTTATCTACTAGGACTTAAGTTGATTAGCATGGATTTCCAGCCAGGGGCCTAGCAAGTACAGTTCGTCAGGCAGAAATGGGGAAGAAAAATAATCGGATTAAGCTCTACATAAATTTCGGAGTGAAGACTCTCTGTGTAATGGAAATATGACTGTGCTAAATGTGATTGCTGCTGCCAGTGGGGCTCAAGCACAGTTCCTGCAAGCTGTGTGGACAGGGTATTTTTCTCCCTGATCACTGTGCCAGGCAAATCAGGCTGAATGCCTAGTCTCCTTACTCTGAAGTCGTCTTTCTGAAAGTCGGTAGAAGGTCTGTCTAGCACGTGGAGAAAGCTTATTGCAACCTGTTTAGCCGCAGCTGTGCTAAAAAATACTAGCAGTTCCTAACTGCTGTCCTGGATAAACAGAGCCTCAGATACCACAATGAATTTATACCATCATAGATTCACAAAAAAGTTTTAAATATAATCAAAGTGCATTTTCCTTTCTGCCATGGCTACAACAGTGCAGAATGGTCTGAAGTGACTGTGGTATCTTTAGGGACAAAGTGGGTTTAACTCTTTGCATTTAGCATGTGCCGATCCCTCAGTGCTCTTCCTGCTTCTATGGGAAAACAAGTGCTGGCACTGTCTGTGAACCAGGAGACATCCTGGTGGCTGCCCCTAGCACCCTCTTCACCCACCGAAGAAGTAAGGCCAGAATTCAAAATAAAAAATATTTTGCCCAGTAACAGTGTTTGCTGGGGGCCGGAGGGAGATGTGAGACAAGTGACTGTAACACACTGCATCTGTGGTCTAGAGGCAATATTTAAATGCTGGTATTCAGGAGTATTTCAGTGCTGATTGCAATTAGGGTGCACATCCAGCAATTGCACCTATCTGTTGTTACTCCAAGCAGTAGACACTGGTGCATCTGCAAGGATAGGGGCAAAAATCCATTTGCTTTTGAGTCTTTCTGTTCGACAGAGAATGTGATACCAACCAGCAGCCCTGCTTGCTGCCCCATCCCCATCCTGTCTTCACAGAGACGAAAGTCCTGGCAGCTTCCCCCCTCTGCTGCTTTCCCATTCCAGCCTTTTGTTGCTGCAGAACTGTCAGGTTCTTCTCAGTTAATTGAAATGGAGTGAAACCAAAATAAAACAGCAGGAGGCAGTTACAGTTTGGATTTTGGTGTGGTTTGGATGCATTTATTTGTTCATCGTCTGCAAATGGCTTTGCAGCAGAACAGTCTCATCCACAGCGGTAGCCTATCTTCTCTCTGCAGAGGTGGATTTTCTCATAAATCTGGAATCCAGCAGCGTGTTGTAAAGCTCCCCGAGTTGTCATTGGTAGTGCCCACCAGAAATTCAAGGCAGCAGCAATTCTTCATTTATTGTTTCATAATGTATTTGTTCTAGTAGGACTCGGGGTTTCCCATAGCAGTTTTCAGCATTACAGACCATCTTATGGGCTTTCCACAGCAATTGCTTTTCTTCTCCGTGAGCACTATGCTAACTAGTAGAAATGTAAATTATCTGCAGGTTCCATGTTGTAAAAGTTACATCTAGGTTACCAAATTTTTGGTATTGCAGGCTAAGGCCGTCGTTGATTTAGAGACACATCCTGTTGCAGCTAAGCATAAATACTTTCTGCCAGAGTCTTTAGCAATTTTGTTTTCCCCTCTCTCCTTTCTTGATGGAATGATGGAATGTTTCAGCGGACATGAAGCCTCTTGAGTCTGACACATCCATAAGCGAGGTTGTTGCCAGGAATACTGTAATCTTGGGAGGGCAAAAAGGTATTGGCCTTGGCACTGACACCTCGATGATTGTGCTAGAGGCCAGTTTTTATGAGAGAGGATCTGGTTGAATACCCCAAAATCAGGCACATTACACAGTCTCTGAGGGAGACCTTCATATGAAATCTTCCTTGCTGGTGTGTTCTGCTTTGCTGCGGCAGGGGAAGGGAATGCTGTAGATGACTTGTATGAGTTTATAATTTAGTAGGCACACACAAATGCATTAGAGATGGCAGGAGGGAGGCAGTAAGAAGAATTCCAGATAAGAAATGCTCTTGCTTTAGCAAGGTGACAATAATGGTGATACAACTAATCTTTTCTGCTAAGTTCTTTCATTCTGTGAAAAATGGCCAAGCTGGCAAGACCGAAACTTCTCCCTCTCCCCAGGCCTTACTAGTAGTGCTTTGATTGTTGAGGTCCTCCTGCAGCCTGTCCTTGTATTTCCCGTTGCTGATATCTTTTCTGACTGCACAGGGTTGTATTTTGTGTGTATTTAGAGAATCATTTATAAGCATTAAAATAGTAGAGCAGGAAGGATATGACCAATACTAGGTAAGGGCCATGGCAGACAAAGCACTTTGTGACTAGATTGACTATTCCCAGCTCAGCTGGGCCATCAGTTGGCACAAAATTATCATCTCTGATGGCTGTGCAGGGATACATGTATTCTGTCAGCCTAGACATGTTTCAGTATCTTCTTCACAAAAGGGTGACTTTCCATCTGGCGACACAACAGAGCAGCTCTATATTTACCATGTCTGATGACTTTTGAACTGAGCTATAACCTAGTAAGTGATGCTACTAATTGGGAAGTTGCCATGGAGAGGGAAAAGGGTGGTTATCAGCAGGATTGGCAAACAGTTCTGTTTCTCTTAACAAAAAGTACATTTTGCACAGAGCTATGGTCCTACCTCTCTGGACATAGAAAATCCTGTTGCAGCAGCTTCGGTGTGTCTGTTGAGACATGGTAATGTTCTTTGCAGGCTTAGGTACTTATACCTGTTCGAAGACTGCAACCCTGTGTTGTGCCAAACATCTCGTTTTGAGAGAGCAACTGTTTGAACAGAAAGCTGTGCCGAGGCACGGCAGTGACTACTTCCAGACACAATCTCAGCCAGAGTTAAATCAAGCCACCTTCCTTTATTTCAAACTTCCACAAACTTCATGTGGCAACACGTTAGTGTGGCATGTTTTCAAGGGCAACCCTTATTTTCATGATAGCAGGATCCAGGAGTAGGTAGAAGCAACTCTGAAGTTCAGGCCTATCTTGACCCATCAATAGGTCTAAGTCTTGGAAACGAAGAGAGAACCTAAAACACATCATATTGTAATGATTGGGATTTAAAATGGCTCTTAAGAATTGAGTGAGTGAAGCCCTCTTTCTATTTGGCCGAAGTACAGGATGAACACGCACTGGATGAAAGAGGGGGAGGGGCAGGGGCTGGTATTTCAGGAGCTACTGATGAGTTTTTCCAGTGCATCGTCGGCTGCTCTTTGTCAGTTACATTTGCTTATTTCTGTTCTGTCATTGTCACGTCCATGAAACGGGGAGATACGCAACTCTGAGACGTTTGAAAGCCAGAGACGGGCGTGGATTGCAGTCATTGCAGATTTCGGGGATCTCCGTCTTATTTATGACTGTGCGGTCTCCTGCCATGGTTTCCCTTCGCTGCCTGAGGGGTTCAGGAGGCATGGCCTGTCTCGAAATCCCCCAGAGAGCCCCACTGAGGGAAGCTTTCTCTCCAGAGAGGAATGACCCATGGTGATAGAAGGGACAGATTCCTCAGAAGCACCGCAGGTAGCTGTTTTTTCTACACGCGTCACAGATAACCGTCTTTCCCCCGCACCCCTCTCTATTTTTTACATGGAATAAATAGTTCTCCTTACCACTGGGTGGATATCTGCACTGCTGAGCTGCTGTGCGCTTGGATGTAATGGTCACAGGGAGCTCCAAACAGCTCCAGGTCTGGAGGGCTTCGAGGCTGGGCTGGCGCAGCGGGGTGGGCGGTTTGGGCAGTGAGCGTGGCGGGCATGCCGCTGTCTCCCTCCAGGCCGCTTCTCCCGTTCTGCTGCCCGTCTGTTGTCTCCAGAACCACACCTGGCCTGTCTCCCCGCTGCCGGCGGTATCAGACACGTCTGTGGTACCCTCTGGTTTTTGAGCGCTGCTCTAAACATCTGATGGCGGGCGAAAAAGCCGTGCCGTGCCTTACACCAGCAGGGCGTTTTTGAAAGCGCTCTCCCTCTTGTCTGTGACCAGAAGAGGGGCCAGCTTTGGACGGGGAGCAGGCACCACGGGTGCCGTCAGGCCCACTGATGCCTGAGAGAGGTGAGACAGGAAGACGTGGCGTTTGAAGAGGGTGATCTTAAGACTCCTTTGGCATTCGCATAGTGGTGCTGTGTTGCCCCTTAAAAAAGTTCTATTATGTATTGGTTGTGTTCCTTAGCCGGCCAACCCAGCCCAGCGAGGCAGGCACGCGTTCGAATGGGGCTGGGGATTCTGCATACCACCCTGACATAAGATGTTACCTTAAACTGCTGACGAAAAGAGAATTTATCTGCATTCCTTTTAAATGTCCAGCTGTTATCTCCTGAGAGGAGTCAAGTGCCTCGCAAAAACAATCGTGTGTCCCGCTGTTCAGCTGGGACTGGAAAACGATGAGCTGAAGCTAAGGGTGCCGCTCCCGACGGGGGAGCCAGAATCTGAAGGGAGCAGGCAATGGTCCCTGGTGGGTAGAAGGATCTTCCTAGGGATGGCAAGACATAGGGCAGTCAGGCCCCAAAGGCCCCCAACTCCTCTCTGCCCAGCTGTGGGAAGCTTTCTGACCTCCTGCTTTGGAGAGAGCTTATTGCTCCTCTTTTGCTCCAGATTTGGCAAGAGCTGTGGGTGCTCTTGACCCCAAGGCAGAGGGGCAATAGCTTGTGCTTTCACAAGAGGGGGAGTTAGCTGGGTACACTCCAAGCCGGGGGCAGAAAAATCAACTTTCTGCATGCCGGGGAAGAGCAGCTCCCTGTTTGCAGCACTGGGGAGCTCTCAATAAAATGAGCAAGGGCAGGAAAATCTGCCTGGGAAGACTTCTGGCATATGAAACCTGAACATGTCTGGAAAAGCCCAGACAGGAGGGAAAATACAAGGTGCTCAAGACCTTGCTTACATTATTCTGGGCCAAACATGGTGTCACTGTGTGGAGGCCAAATTGACAGAAAGTGCAGAAATGTGCCTCATGTCACATAGTTTCCTTTACGGCCCTGGCAGAATTCCCCGCTCTCTGTGGCGGTAGCCTTGGAACCAGAGAAAACGTTGGGCCCTGTCCGCTTGCCTTCCTGTTCAAACTGTCCTGTGAGTCTGAAACAAAAAGCCCTTGAAAACCGCTTAGCAACTGCCCACTGAGTGTTTTGATTGTGAAAATAGGAAACAAAAGTCTTTGTTAGCAGCATGTTAGGCATTCCACTGAAAATAGTGGTTTTAGCGGATGTTGGAGTCAGCTGCGGGCCTCCAAACACACTTATTCTGAGCTTTTCCTTGGAAAAGGGAGCCGTCAGGGATTTCCCCAGCTAACTTCTCGAGTGCCCTGCAGCGGAAAGCCCGTGTGCTGGAAGCGAGCCATGCCCTTAGATCATGAGCTTGTTCCCTCTTCTGGGAATACGTGCCGATTTTCTGTGCGCACGAGGTGCCGCGGCTGCGTCTTCCGCAGTAGCCAGCTGGAAGAGGAACCGTTGGGAGCAAAAGCCGTGCTGACTTCGGCGGTCCAATTGACTTGTGACTTGAGGGCTCACAGAAATTGTGTTCTCCTAAAAATGCTTGCTGCTTCTTCCCTCTTGCCATCAAAATGCACACTTAAATGCTTTCTCGGGATCCATGCTGGTCTGTGTTAAAGCCCTGGGGCACGATAGCAGCGTGAGTTTGCGCTTTAGACTCTGAAAGACTCCCTATAGGGAGGATATTCACATGGTTGTTGCATCAAATGCGGTTCCATCCCCGGTTCGCAGCTTTGACATGTTCTCATCCTGGAAAAATGCTGCATATGACTAGGACTATTGTTTTAAAATATTCTGTCTTATTAAGCCTATAGTGGCTGCTTCTTCATATCCTGCTGATTTTTAATAGCAATCAGGAAAGTGAAGTGGGGCTAGAAATCCCGTGAAGACCGCTAACCCTGTAATGCTTTAAAGGAATACGAATAGCACCTCAGGATTCATTATCACTCCCCTTCACTGTCCCGCTAAGCCATCAGTTTTGGAGAGACACAAATAGGGACAATTCTTTCTGTCCAAACTGGGGTAATTAGTGATAGAAATGGAGAGAAGTGGGAAGAGTTAGCATTATGAGGCATGGGATTTTTATGAAGGGATAGAGCATTTGCTGGCCTGACAGTCAGGTACAGCTCTGAGGTCTTTCATCTGCTACTAAAATGGAAGGTGCAGCACTCAGGGGAAAACCTTACATGTTTTTTGCATGTCATAGTCATTAACCAAGTGTCTATGTATCTCCATTTCCCAGTTTGTACTGTGCCTTTACTGTTGCTGCTATGTCTGTCTACTCAGGTGTTACTTGTGCTATGCAAGATATTCATATAGGCATGTTTTAAATAAGGAGCAGTAAGTGTAAAAGTAGATACCTATGTGTTATTTTTGTAAGATTTTGGGGCATTTCAGCACATGCCATCAAACCACCTGTTGCATTCCCAGAGATGAAGGTGGGAGTAGGCACTAGCTAGTGCCGTTTTCACTGACGTCAAGACATCAAGAGAAGCCAAAAGAACTGTATGGATCTTGTCAGCTCAGGGAATACATGCGTTTTGCTGCCATAAATGTAAATTGGAGGCATGTATAGATTTGAGGGATCAGCCAGTGTTACCTTGTTTAGCTAGATGGTTCAGAACCAGCATCTGAAAGTTGCTTAACTGGCCTGTGGAGGCCCAGGGCGCTTACCACTCCGCTGGCTCGCTCTCTCTGGCAGCGGCAAGACAAGGATGTTACAGGCCAAATGTAAAGAAATGCCTGGTGGTGTTTAGCTGAGTTCGGACTGAACATGACCGGTTGAAAGGTACAAAAACGTGCAAAGGGTGATGTAATAGTTTTATCAGGTAACAGTCACCGTAGCAACCAAGCTTCTCCGTGCATGACATGTTCCTCCAAGTCCTTCCGCTGTGTGTCTTTTCCACACAGCTTTTCTTGCAGCAGGTGTGTAAGGACTTCAGCTGCAGTAAACTGCGGTTCTGCAGCGTTCTTTCCCATGGGACTGTGTGCAGTGTTTTCACAGCTACACCTTTTCTTGCACGTAATGTTAAACCAGCCTCACGTGACTTTTAGCTTTCTCTCCCCATCCAAATACTGTGAATGTTTATTCCGTTGGAGTTGCCGTTCACGCTAGGTCGCAGTGCTGGGGACGGTGCTACTGAGCCTTCCCCGGAGCCTCAGGCTGTGGCATCCTTTGGAATAGACAAGCGCCAAATTTACCTTACTCTGTTCTGTCATATCAGTGAGTGCCACGCACACGTCAGATAATGGATCTGGCCTCTGCCAGGTCTGATCTTTTCTTACTTGTCTTCTATTGCAAGTAAAAACTGGGAAGTTTTTTCATTCCTGTTTTCTTTGCAGAGCACAGATTTTGACCGTAGACTGTGCTGAGTCTTTCTGACTGCTAAGATAGGATATAAAAAAATAAAACTTACATTTGGGGAGGGCGGCAGTGAGCTTTGAACCGCTAGTTTGAAAACTGAGAGTATGTTAGTTCAGCGAAAGGACGCATAGAGAATACTGATGATTCTTCATCAACAAGGCCCCTCTTATGTCCTTTTGAATTTGGCCGGTAAACCAGAGTCTGCAGTGTGCTGGGATAAACTTGCTAGCTTGGACTGTTTCCCCGGCTGGCTTTGTGAAAGCCCTTCTGTTGCTGAGGCTGGGCAGAGTGAAACATGCCACATGCACTGTCCTTGCCTCTGGTTATAAAATGCTGCCGTTGCCAGGCCAGCCCCAGAACTGCAGGCTGGTGAGCTGGCTTGCAGCATCCCTGGGTTCCCTTGGCCTGTGCAGAGCTGGGGAAGCTCTCACCAACTTTAGGGTGTTCGTTCCCATGGGGCTCCGTGGCCTTAGGCGGGGGCTAGTGGTGGACTTGTCCCTGAGATGAAATCCAGTTTCCTCACTTAGCAGCACTGCAACAAAAACAGGAGGGACAGGCGAATCACTGCAAAGCGGTTCTAGGCAGCAAAGCACGGACAAACATCTCCATACGTGCAAAGTTCCGCAGTTCAACACTGCAAAATCTAACTTCGTCCCAGTTCCATGTCATTCTTATCCACGTTTTTTTTAAATTTTCAAATCTGATGTTTTTCTCTCTGGGCGATCTGTGCTGTGAGGATGGGTCACAGAGAAAGGCTCTGGGGTCTCCACATCAGCACCCTTGCACAAGAGGCGGGACAGTCCCGTGTCTGTAAAGGAGGAGGCTGTGGGCAGCCATCGGCTCTGCGGCAGGGAGCTCCCTGGGAAGAAGCACCTGCCTCATGCCACATGTTCACCTGCGCTGGGAAATGCTTTTTAAAAGCAGATGAAACCCTAAGCTGTAACGCTTACTCCTCCCCAGAATTCTGCCTGGTTCACTTTTCCTTTCCCTCATAGAGAAATTTATGACATAAAAATATGATAAGGTAACTTACTTCCATTTTGGCATACTTCATGTAATTAGTTTTTTGATTCATAATTGGCAAGTATTGGTAAATACATCAGCATTTTAAACCGCACTACTGTGGCTTATTTGAAAGAAAAAGAATACCTCATAGAACAAAATGCCTGTGCTCTCTCTTCTGTATTTCTAGTGCTTGCCCTTTTCTGTCTGTATGCCCTTCTCTTGTTAACTTTTTCTGTTTCCCACTGCCACATGACCTGGACTTGCTGGCTCCTAAAAGAAAAAAAAAAAAGAAGTGGTCTACTGTAATATGGACTGTAGTACAAATTACTCAGGTAAATCTGAGGCAGTAATTGAAATCAATGGAATTGCTCTGAGGGTGGTGATGATGAAACACCAGCACGGTGTCCAGAGAGGTGGTGGATGCCCTGTCCCTGGAAACATTCCAGGTCAGGTTGGATGGGGCTCTGAGCAACCTCATCTAGTTGAAGATGTCCCTGCTCATTGCAGGGGGCTTGGACTAGATGGCCCTTAAAGGTCCCTTCCAACCCAAACTGTTCTATGATTCTGTAGTAATTTCTAAGTAAAAAGATATTTGTTTAGTAAATTATCTTTAATAGCAATCCTGGTATGCTATTTTTAATTAAAATTCCTATATGATTACCATGATGTTTGATTTCCCTTGGTAGCTTTCTTTGCTATCTCATTCAAGACACAGTAGGTGGCATGTGCCGGGTATTCTTAAATTTTTGTGATTATTTCTTAGTGTGATTTGATACATACAAGACCATGAACTGCCAGAGAAGTTTGTTTTTTCTTTTGTCTGCTACATCTCTGATCCTGTATTCTAAAATGGTGAATGTTATAAAAATAGATCTGTGAAAGAGTTTAATATAAGAAAGACCTCCTGTATTACACAAGTAGTAGTAAGGAAAATATTTTCAGCCTGTCAGCCCAGCACAGGACAACCATTCATGCACTTGCATGCTGAAGTATTACTTCTGTTTTGAAATTAGTTTTCTCCCTCCTTTTCTCCTGATCTAGGGAGAAGAAACTGAAGGCTAGAGTGCAAGAGTTAGTGAGTGCTTTGGAGAGACTCACAAAGAGCAGTGAAATCAGACATCAGCAGTCTGCAGAATTTGTTAATGACCTTAAAAGGGCAAACAGGTAAAGGCTCTACCAGCGGATGGATGCACCATTGATTTTTTTTTTTTTTTTTGCCATGTTCTGGTAATACACTGTAATCCTGCCCCTGCCTTAATGGGCAGTTTCTGGATCCTTGTGTTCACACAACTTGATTTTTTAAGGTTAGAGATGGGGAGGTATAAACCTCCCATGTAGGACACTGAAAACTACATAGCAAAGAACAGAGTGGGGGAAGTCTTAACTGGGTAAATGCATTATTATTAAAACAAACAAAAACCTCCATTAGTCAGATTTATCAGTCTGTTGTTTTGTTGTAAATGCTCCCTGTTCTTTGGCTCCAGCCTCTTTATTAATAAACTGGCTTTAATAATCACACTTAAATTTTATTGCTCACTCAGTATATTTTACTGGAACTGTGTTTGAGTGGACTAAGCTGCCCTTCCTGCAAGAAGCCTATTGCTCACAATGTAGTTTTCATTCGTAAATTATACTTGAACTCGTAAATTATACTTGCAGTGAGGAGCAGTACCCATCTCAAGCTTTCCTACTAAGTCAAGGTGGAAGCACAGAAGATACTTGGCAGCTGACAAATTAGCACAGGATGCCATCCTCTGAATATAACTGTTATCTTTTTAAATGGAAGATGCAAAATCAGTGCTGGATTTTGTAAGCAGATTCTGGCCATGCAATTTTTTTGTAAATCATTACATGTTTAATGTTGTGGTATCCTGACTCACACAAACAGCACTCAAACAGTGCTCTGCAAGGTCATCATCAGCAACCTCTAGCTGGCTCTTTGAACCATGTTTAAAAATGTGTACTGGCAAAGATGTGTACTTGCTCCAAAAAAAGATACAGATTAGCATTGATCTGGGTTTGGATGAGTAAAGTTTGGATCTAATGTGTTTTAAAACACTGGTAAATTTTAGGAAGATGATCAGTACCCAGACTTTGGAGTTCCCTGAAGGTGAGGTTTTGGTGTGGATTTTTGTAGCACTTGCTATGAACAAGCCTTTCTGAATGACCTTGTATTGCCTTGTACTTCTACAGCAACTTGGTAGCTGCTTATGAAAAAGCAAAGAAAAAGCATCAAAATAAGCTGAAGAAACTGGAATCGCAAATGATGGCCATGGTGGAGAGACATGAAACACAAGTAAGGATGCTTAAACAAAGAATAGCTTTACTAGAAGAAGAGAATTCTAGGCCACACACCAATGAAACTTCACTTTAAATGCATCTCTTTCAAAGATGCTTAGTGCCATTACAAATGTCTGTCTTTTTGAGGCTGACTTTTAGGTAGCTTCAAATGCTAAAAGCTCTGACTGTCAATGCTGACACACTTAAAAGCACCTTCTCTGGGATCCCAGAGAGGTGCCATGGGGATAATGTAAGTGTTAACCTTAAGGACTGTTTCATAATGTATAATGGCAGTGCCTGAATTATCATGCTATAATTATGTATGTTGTCTGTGTCATTATGTCTGTATTCATATAGCTTCTCTTCGTTTTATGTATGTATGTCCCATGGGTGACAGTGTCACATAGCAAAATAATTCATGTTAAGAGGTTTTTATTTGGGCAGGTTGGAGATAATTCGAGAGTTTTTGCAATCCCTGAGCTCCTTCTGCACACAGCTCTGTGTTGTACCCTCAAGACTGGCTGCTGTGGTTAGATCAACTTAAACAGGCAGCTGGAGAGTGGGGAGATGATAGGCTGGCTTGCTTTTTTGCACTGTACTTGCAGTACTGTTGCTTACAGTGCAGATCAGGTAGGAAAACTCCTGTTTCGGAAAAAAAAACAAACAAGAAACCCTAGTTGCATCTCTGAAAACTAGGATAATGGTGTATTTATTTGTTACACTTTATAAGAGCACTAAAGGCTGTGAGTTTCACCATGCCAGATGGATAATCTGTGCCAAGGTTGGGTAAGAAATTATAGGAGACCTCCTGGTATTTATATTGCATGGTGTTTGCAATTATTTTGTGAAACAGTTGTTTTTTCTTGTTAATACATTATAGCCAAGGTTTTCTGTAAGAAGCTGGGCCATTTTTGTCACATATATAGTGCTTATTACAGCTTTTTGTGATCAAGAGGTAGAATGTCGTTTTATACTTGTTTTGACCAAAAAAAGGTACTTGTTAGCAATGTACCTGTTTAATATTGCATACATAGGCACAAAACTATGAATATGTTAAGTGTATGGATATACAGCCACAAACAGAATGTGAATGGTGAAGTCTTCATACAGCGTCTTAGGTTAGTTTTTGTTACTCCTAACATTGTCTTCTTTTGTGTAAGTCAGTCAGTCAGTCACATCACATTACTGTATTCTCAAACCAACTGAATTTAAAATGTTGACCTGTTACAGTAATAGCCAAGCTTTGCTTCATGTTCATCAATCAGGTTTGCTCTAGGGAGCAAAACCCAGGACTTTCCCATAGCACCTGTTCCATCAGAATTTGCTTCTTTCTGACCAAGTATGTAAAACAGCTTCCATGTTTAACATGCCAGAGGCCATTAACTTTGTTAACCTGTTACTGTGTTACACATCTACCTTGTATTTTTCAGGCTCTGTTTTCAAATGAATCTGATTTCAGGACTTGTGTGTTTGTTTTGCTTTACATGTTAAGTTGCACCTCAAGTTTTATTAGTGCATTTAGAATTATGATAACTTCTCTCATTTATTTCTCCAATTTCTAGGACTAAGGAAATATTGTTAGAGGACTTGAACCATTTTTGTCTATTCTTGGGTTAGGCCAGGCAGCCAAAATGGTTGTGGGAATTTGTATTCCGAATATGGCATTATTGTTAAGTCCTGGTGACATCTGAAACTGCAGCAGCTGGTGTTCATGCTATCTCTTATTACTGTAGCTGCTGTTTCATTTTCTTAGGGTAGTGATTCTTACTCCACCAGTCTGATACATCAGCTACAAAGACAACATCATACGTGATTAATTGCAATAGCAAGTTAAAACAATGCTGATTTCAAAATTAAGTTGTAGGTAGCAATGCCCTGGGCTTGGTTTTGATCAGTCCTCTTTCTCAAGATAATTGTACTTCTTAATTTATAATGCAAATGGAAACTTTTGCAAACCAGCCTGTTGAGGGAGCAGGCACATTGATTTCTTACTGTCTTTATGGTTTTGCTAAGTATCTATCTTATCTATGGTGTTTCCCTCTTTTGGCCAACAAGTCTCTCACCAACAGGAATGTGGAGGTTTTGCCACAAGCTTCAGTGGTGACCGTTCACACTTTTTTCTGAAGAAGAATGAAGAAAATTATCCACTGTGTACTGTGGCAAAAATGCAAATGGTTTTGTCATCTTATATCCAAAACACCCAGGTAACTTGAGGTCATGTCAAACTGTCCATGTGAAATACCTTTCACTTCAGGTGACTAGAAACCACTGCTGCACTGGATTTCCTCTTAGGCTCAAATTTTTCTATTTCTCAGTAACTAGAGAAGCTGTTAAACGTCATACAATGAAGCTTAAAGCATATCAATTGAAACCCCTCTTTAACAGAAAGATACAAATTAAGAAAGCATAAAATGCACCTGGGTTTAAAGGCATAAAAAGCTCCTGCATCCCTCAGTGCCTTTTTCAGGCCTGACAATTTGCTGATTCTGCATATACTGAACATTGTTTTACTACATTTACTGCCCATCTTCCCTGCCAGCTGTGCTCTGAAAGTGTTCTAGGATAAATTACAAATCATCAGTAAAGGTTTCTTCCAATAGAGGAGGCAGCCAGCCTGGTATCATACAGCCTCAGCAGTAGCTGTAGTTAGTATACTATAGTTTACCAGATCACCCATTATTTTGCCTAAGCAGGCAGATGCTGCTTCGTTTGTTGGCGTCGGGAAGTGGTGAAACATTTACTGTTACTGTGAAAACCAGTTAATATTAACAATTAGCTGCAGTTCCAGTGTACCCATTAAAATGGCACCAACCCTGAGAATAAATTGCAAAAACTAACTCACTCCTTTTGTTTGGTAACCGAAATACCAGCACACCAGCTTATAGCTGTGTGTGCAAATCACCTGGACTCACAGCAACTGACCTCACTTACTTAACACTAGTTGCAGAAATAATACGTTTGCAAAGCAAGAAAAATAGGTGGTTCTTGCCAACAGAACCTGAGTTGTTCACTCTTAATTAATCAATCTTAAAGTGGTTTGGGTTTTTTTTTTTTAATTTTCTAAGTCACCAGAGTGCATGAAACTTTGTATTTCACAGTGTGTTCAGAAAAAACCCTACTTTTTTCCTGATTAAATATATAAGTCTTCACCAGCTTGATTATACTGCTAGCTATTGCAAAGCACATGTGACTAAGTTTGCATTAACATCAGTATTGTTCTACTGGTTTTCTCCCTCTTTAATACTGGACCATACATTGTAATTTTAGAAACTTTTCACCTTACTGAATTAGCTTTAAATGTGTTGCGGCTTTTTAGTTTCCTAGCTGCTGTAAAATAGCTATTTTGTGTTTATTTGATATAGAATTGTAAAAACTGCATTTATTTATACAGAGACATTTATAATACTTATTTTACAAATGTTCTTATATTCTGAATAAATTTCTAATGCTCTTTCTTTGCCTCGCGGGTTGCTTTACCATACCTTGTCGTCTAATTGTTGAATGGGTCTTCTTAAAGGTAACGTAGACTTTTGCCAAGATAAGTTATTGAGGGAGATGGTATGACACCGTTAGGAAAGTTAGTTACCATGATAGGGACATGAAAAGCTGGTAAGAACTCACCAGAGATCTGATCACAGGTGTTAGCCAAGCTCAAGAACATTAGTACTTGCCACAAACCCTCTACAGCTTCAGTGAACATTTCATAGAAATTGAAGGGCACATATGAAACTGTTTCCACACATCCAGTTCTTTTAATAAAAAGTCATATAGACCCCCAAAAAAAAAATTTTTTTAAGTCACTATTTCAGAAATACTTTAAAAGCACTGTTTGAAGTTCACATACTTGCTTTCTGCAGTACATCTAACACCTTCTAAAAAAATTTTTGCTTTCGGTTGTGTTCGATGGGCCCCTCATCCACCTTTATCATTTACTTCAAAAAATAATACTTCTTTTCCTGTCACTATATGTGTAATCAGTGCTGCTGACTGGCTTAAGGCAACATTTAAACATTCTACAGTGAAAGAATAACCTGTACCAGCAGCACAGGCTTTGCATTTCACACTGATCAGCAATGCTTATATTCATACTTCAGTAAGTTTATACATAAGGTTCATTTTAGACAAAAATTACAGTATAGAAGAAAGTGTCAATTTGGTCATAGCCTCTTAAGTGGTGTGCTTCAGGTTCTGAATCAGTGACTAACAAAATCACAACCAACAGTACAACAGATATTGCAGGTAGTTAAAAATTTTATTTACTAAAATTGAAGAGTTGGCTAATGCAAACTTTCTTCAAGATAACACAATGGAAATTGAATAAGATCTGTAACTTTACATGGTTTTAACCCTACTAGCTCTACGTACTTTCTACTTAATTAGCACCGATATGCCACTTACTTAACATACCAGTGAGGAAAACAGATCAAGTTCTTGAGCTTTAAACAAACAGGAGGAAGACATAACCCTTCATGCATGAGCCATATAACAAAACACTGGCTTCCTATTTTCTGCGAGGCATGCAATACTGCATGGAAAAGTGTTACCTTTGGGCAGCAATACCTGAGTCAGCCTGGGTCCTGGAACATGTACAGCAATCTAGCATTATGCCAAAATTAACGAACAAAACCCTGTAGTCTTCCGTGGAGTCGTGTTTTGCTTTTTAATGTTAAAGTGCCTTGCAAACCCAGCTAAACCGCTCCTCAGGGCTGAAGTACAGCTTCCATGTACTGCAGTGCCATGCACACATAGTAAAGTTACTTAAGGATCCTGTTTTAAGTATAGGCTTGAGAAGTATTTGCTGAGAGCTCTTAATCATGCAGTTTTGCATACTTTTCCTGCATAACAAAAAACACATATGCAACCAGTAAGATATAAATGGATCATCTTCCTAGTTTATCAATTTTGCTTAAACATGCTTAAAAGAATTTGCAAAGTAAGCTTTTCTTACAGTGGGAAGTATGTTGCAGGGAACTGAGTTTGCAGGATCTATATTCTTAAAAAACCATAAATGCCTTGTTTTAAAATGGTTAATGCTTCATGAGCTGTAATCATTTTCTTCAAGGCACTGAACTGTAACCCATAATGGAAACTAGAAGCTAATTCTTCTGAACAACAATATAAATGCTTAACAATGACAAAATACTCAGTGTTTTCAGTAAATTTCATAGTGGACCTATTCAAATCTCAGCATTCTGTACCCTGTGAAGTTTTGATAATTACTTAAAAGCAAGCTGTCTTCTTTTTTTCCCTGCAAGTATCAAAAGAGGAGTTGAAGACACTTTTCCTTCCTTCCCAGAAGTATCACAGAGCTGAGAACAATTCAGATACAGGTTTCTGTAAAGCTGAATGTATACAGTAAGTTAAGTCTAGCTTAACCTAACGTTTTCAATGAAAAAACAAGTTAAAACCTCAGCATTTAATTTTAAATGTACTACTACTAATCCAGAATACTACTTCTTGTATGATCTTGTGTATGTCCAAGGTAATTGCTACATACGTTGTTTTCCTTGTAAGTTCACAATCTAGTTGAAACAGTGAAATGCGCATGGAGCACAAATCCTACTGCATCTATCAGTGCTTATGTACAGGATTAAGAACAGTGCAAATACTAGCATTTAGCCTACTTTCAGTCTTGAACTACACTATTGCTATAAAGGCATAAAACCAAAAACCTATTATGCAAGAGTAGTGACATTTCCAAGCCTAACACTGTAAAAGCACCTTCAGTTAGTTTGTAGAAATTTACCATATCTTAAATAATTTTGGTTGCTTTAAAAGCTGAAATACTGTAATAAAAAAAAAAATCTGAAATTATGAATTCATGTATAAGCACCAATTATTTAACATTTGCAGTGCAAGACTTCGTTCCTATAAATAAACTGATTTTAAATCAACAGCCAAGAGAGGCTATTCTACCAGATCTCAATAATCTTGAGCTTCTTAACACATTTGAAGTATAACCTCCTAATTTAAAAGATGAAGGCACCTCACTTTACCTCAAAAAAACTCTGTTGCTCAGAATATTTAAAAAACAGATAGCTGAGGATTCAACAGCCCACTGACCCAACAACTGGACAGCCAGTGACCCATGGAACAGCAGTGCCATCCTGCACCACAGGGTATTACAGCTTGGATTCTTAATGTAGACTCTTGCTCTTCACACCAGAATGACACGAGTGCTGCTATAAACTGCAAATCAACAAAAGCAACTCTACTACAGTAAGTAAAATTTGGAAAAAATAATTTCTTATCTGAAATTACAATCCAAGAGCAAGTCTGTTAGGAATAGCCAGATCCAAAGCCTGCCTTGTTTTTAAAAGGAACTGTTACATTTACAACAGCCACAGGTAGGTGAAGGAAGAACACAGTAAGTATTGTTCTCAAACCACCAAATTAAATCAGGAGGGTTGGCGCACAGCACAGAAGCCTGTAAGAGTGACTAGGCCCAAAATTTTACTAGAAACTATTTATGCAAGTTTGGTCTGAAGAATTTACATTTCGTTAAAAAAATACTTTGATTGTGCAATAAATAAAGCTATTTTCCCTCTTCTTCCCAGTACCACTGTTTCCAGACTTCAAACTATATAAGACACAGCTTCTTTCAAAAGCATGCATGCACATCAAGTTGAAATTAATAGCATTTCAGTACAGAACATACATCATTCAATTAGGCAGATAAGTCTTCAGTCCGAATTCAAAGTTTAGTGCATTCTGTGAAGGAGAGATGCTAAAAATCTCACACTAAATCAGGGAGTTTATGTAGTACTAGAAACTGCAAACCAGTACTAGGTTCCCAAGATGCACACATTTGTAGGTTTTTTGTTCAATGTTTGTTTATTCCAAGTTCATTACTTTGAAGAGCACTGAATGACTCTTCAGCACGTTCATCAACGGAATAACCCCTTAAAGGCATGCATTCTCAAATTGAGTAATGTTTGTTTTTCAAGTATCTTGACATCAGCTTGAGTCTGACATGCAAACAGTTACTTCTTTCTCTGTGTCTAGCTCCCATAAAACTCATGGAACTAAAGTCTGTATCTCACTTGTTATTTCTTCACTATTTTACAGAAGATAACGTAAACTGTACTGCTAAACTTAGAAATATACTTAATTATAAAAAGATGGTGAAATAAGAACATAAACTATAGTAAACAACTCAAAATGTTCACAGTGCAGGGCATGATGGAACCCATAAGGCAGATCACATGCCACCACACTTAATTTGTTTTAGAAACCTTACTGAAAAAGCAGAAAGCAATGCTACTACAAGAATCAGTACCCTTATACAAAGAAGTAAGTTATTGCATATTTATCACATTTATTTGCAACTCACATTAAGGCTAGATTTACTAAAATCATGACATATGTATAAGCCCCGCTTTGGGTTGCTTAATGTAGCAACCAATTTCTCTTCCACTGAACCAACCTTTCACTAAGAAGAAAAAAATGACCCAGTGAATATGGAGGGAAGCCAGCATCTCCTACTCATAGGACACACTTGCTTCGTTCTAAAGACTTTCTCTGTCTGGGACATGATTTCCCAAACATTGACAAAAGCTCCAAGTTCTGTTATCAACAGAACTTTCATCAATATCCCCCTTATTTCACAGAGCATTAGATGAAATACAACTATAATTTATCTGAAAAGTCAACTTGCTTATTAAAGATTTCCACAGCCTAATATTTAATCATGCCTTAGGAGAACCTTGTTAACTCCACAGGCAGTAGCAGCCTCAGGATACGAATACAAACTTCTGCCTCACCATGAGTAAAGGCACTTTTGCTGGGAAATCAACTACTTGCACTAAAGAAGAAACTAAAGATTAGTTTTCACCTGAAGCTGAATAAGATAACCTCCTCCAGCATTATCCCACTTTCTCAATTACCATTCTTCACCATTTACTGTTTTGAATGGCCTTTGGATATCTTTTTTTTTTTTTTTTTATCTTTTTTTTTTTTTCCCCCCCCTCCCCCCCCTAAAACCAAAGTGAGACAAAGCTAGATTGAGCTATTTCACAATTTGGTCTTGAAAGACAACTCCCTCAGAACTCTTGTCCTCCAGAAGGAGGAAATGCTGCAGTCTGTTTTTCCTATGGACTAATACAGGTGTCCAGCATTCCAATCACCAAGATTATTACAGCATCCCCAATTTGAGTCCCAGAAGACCTGGTGCCAGGCAGGCAAATACACCAGGAGATAGTTCTAAAGCTACTTCTGAGGAAAAGCTCTAGGTAACATCAGGTAGGGTAGATGAAGTAGGGTGGTTGAAGGAAGACCAGGATTTTGGTTTTGGATATGAGTTGCATAAAGACTCAGTGCGTAAGCATACACTGTGATGAGACAAGGGCGTAGTTCATGCAACCTATCAATTTACCAATTACCTTTTATTTTAGAGAGAAGTCCATTTTTAAATGTGGGACAGCTACCGCAAGCTGCTGCAACATATTATTTCAGTGCATTTCTCTCAACTGCAAAGCACATGTTCAAAACCCCTGAACTTGAATCATAAAGAAATTTAACAGTTCATCACCTCAACTCTTGCTGGATGTTTGTTCTTCCCCCACCCCCCCGTCTTTGATATTTTTACTTAGCATTGTAGCTGACAACGACTGAGGCTACATCATTTAAATGCTAACTGCAAGTGCAATTCGATACTACTGGATATATACAGAAGCATACACTACACAAGAGATCCGAGGACAACAGCACAGAATACAATACTGGACACCCTTAGAATAGTTATTGCAAGCCTGATTAAGCCATTTAGTGTCACACAATGACTCTATTATCCATGCACCTGCCTTCCTCCTCAGCAAGATCTACAGAGGCTTATTTACATTCAGTATAAATTCTACACAAGTAACCTCTCACAAAGTTTCAGCTTTTCTTTTTGAAAGCAGCTGCAAGTGGCATAACAGAAAACTTTGCAACTTCTTCTTACCCAGCTGGGGACAGTGCATAAGAGTTGAAGCTCAACACTTTGAATGGCTAAGTTCTACCCAGTTAGCATATCCTTACTGAAAACAGAGGCAGAGCAGGTAAAAGTACAAGAAGTCAACATGCTATAGATTTGACTCCAAGTACTACTGATCACCAGCCAACAGAAACTATCAGTGTGAAGGAGGAAAGGTATTTTGGGCAAGGAACCAGGACAAAGAAAGGATGACAGGCTGAGGCTAGGTTTGAAATGTGCAACTTGGGTTTCAAAATCACTAGGGCTGAGGAGCCCTCCAAGAATCTGCTTCATTGCCACTGCCATAATATTGCAATGTACTACACAATAATGACTAACAAATCCAATAACTTACATTAGAGCAGTTAAACTTTAGCAAGATGGTATAATCCTATAGTGAAAAAAAGTTAATGACATTCTATAAAACACACAGCAAGTTAAAAAAAAAAAAAACACAAAAAACAAAAAAAGAATGCCCTCTAATGCACAGCTAGGAACAAGTGAACTGAACACTGGAAAGGTACTTTTGTGGACAAAGGCTATACTGCATTTAAAGTGCAACACTTGACTATGCCACTCCTATACTGCAAAGAGAACAAACCCTTCCAAACCACCAGTCAGTCCCTGCATTGCATTTAAAAAACAAACAAACAAAACAAAAAAACTCCTGAGAAAGAGTAAGGCTGGATAAGAAACCCCCTCAATTGCAACAGGCAAGTCTGATTTTTGTTCCTATTAAGTTTGCTGTCAGAGGTCAAAACTTTTCATTATGGCATCATGGTCAAACTTGAAACTCAAGAAAGCTCTTGATGAGAAAGCAAATTTGTAATGGCCATTGCATGCCACAGAATGTCCCTCTACATGTTCTGGCAGTGGATCTTCACTGGAGCAACACATCTCACATGCTGCATCTGCTTAAAGAGAAGAAAAACATGTAACAACTTTTAAAGAATTATCAGCAAGAGTATCAATAACAATACAAAGCATACCTCAAATATACAGTCAATATTTATGACAAAATCTGTATGTCTGGTCATAAACAGAAGGTAACTCAAACAGCCATATTTACAAGTCATCTAGTGGGGCTAGAACAAATCTTAAAAGTCACAGCAGTATGGGGACACTTTCAATAGCCAGTTTTACCCATAGGTACTGTTTTGCATATCGTTTCTTAATAAGGAGGAAAGCAATATGGCCCTGTTTTCTAAGCAGTAAGAAAAGATCTGTGTGCACTCTCCAGAGTACTCTAATATCAACTGCAGCTTATTACTAGCAGGACAGAAAGCCCTGAAACAACACTCAATTACCAGCTTTGTTTGAATCAGATGCTATTTTCCTAAACCAACTTTCAGTTACTTTTTACTCAGCCATCTGGTATAATCTGACAGTCTTAATAATTAAGGAGAAGAATTGCAAAACCAATGTGAAGCAGCACATAAAGTTAGGCAAATCGAAAAAACAAACAAAACAATTCAGACTGCCTTAGAGAAATACAGTTTTGTTATATTTGGTAGGTTAGCATACAAGGAAAAAAACCCTCAACCATCATTATTCAGGTGCCTTCAGCCTGTAATGCATGACAATGCATGAAAATTCAGACTGTACTTGCCTGTTTCAAAGTTATCTTGAAGTCTTCTTGGATTAAGCCTTTTTTCACATTTCTGTTTAAGAGAATGACCATACATTACACACTTCATAAAGAAACAGCACTCTATTTCTTAGGGGTATAGCTTAAGCATCAGCTAAAAGGCATGCTGGTTATATTTGCTTTGACAGACCTCCTGATGTGTGAATTATCTTACTTACAACTCGGCATGAATTCTGTCATGTTGCTTTTATCTAGTAAGCATGCTTCAAGTCCACAAGTCTTTCAGAAGCATGCAACCTTTTAACAGTCAAACCATTTTTAAAATGCAGGCTTTTAGGGAAAAATTTTGAGTGCTTTCTAAACATTTTAAGCTGGAAAAATCTTGCATATGATAGTGTGGAATCAAAGTTGCATATGCATAAACCTGTTCTTCAGTCAGCTTGTCCCAAAAAGCAAGGGCTTCCCCTTGAAATACATTCAACTGTATTTGCAAACAGGCTGCTACTGCCAGTTAAATTAGCATACATTAGAGACACAAACTTGGAACTCTACAGGGAAGAGTTAAGTTTTAGCCCCAGGTATGCTGCTGTTAAGTATGCAAATACAGAGAAAAGTATAGCCCTTTGCACTCTATGAGAATTAAGGGTTCTCTGGCCTCCAAACTGTATTAGAAAATTATCACTGGGACATGAAATATTTAAACTTCAAAAGACTGACAATCATGAAAATGCAAATGAAACACCATAGAAGTATTCAGCAAAGCCTGTAAAGAGCGTAACAAAGTAGCTGTGGAGCATTAACAGCTCCACTTGTTTCCATTAAAATCCTACAGATTCCAGTTACAGGTTATAGAACGAGAATTGATGGTTTCTACACTTCTACATGAAAAACAGACAGAAGGTAGTAACCACAAGCCAGAAGGGGAAGAATCTAGCTTACAGCCAGTAAACAAGAAAAACTAAAGCCTGTTCAAGCCAGCTGAGCTGCACGGAGAACTGAGGCTCACAGCTGTACAAAAGCCAACAATGTAGAGTTGGAGAGCCATAAAGAACAAGGGGGTGGGGTGAAAAAATCGAAAAGCACTATATTAAAGTAAGAGAGAGATCTCAGTGAGCCTTCTCCCAGCCAGCAGAACTGTGAGGACAAAGACAATTAGTTACTGCAATGAAAAGGTAACAAACCAATAATGTCACACTGGAATTTACAAACTGCTGTAGTTCTACTGTATGACAAAAATATTATATGAGATTCTGGTGTTCAAGTCAAGTCTGCATCACAACATTTTTGCTAGAGGGAAATGATAAGCAATATGCATTACCACTTTGTATCTAGTTGCTGCATAACAAAACTCCATGCTTACAATAAAACATCATACAAGACATGTACTACACTGACTTCTTATGACCACATTACAGTAGGCTATTACCTGACGGGAACCTGGAAAGCTGCAGGACTGTCTACTGAAGCAGCTGACAAATTTTGAACTGCTAAAGTAAGACCTACTTCCAAAATGCAAATTTTGAAGTTTAGTATGCTTGTCTATAGATGTATATGCATACAAGGTAAGAAATGTCCTATTTCTACAAATTCATACCAAGTATTATGATCATTATACTTCTGATAGACAGGCACTCTGCTTGCTCTCAGCAGGACATGGGCCTGGACATTTGTTAAGCATTACTGGAACCTGTTAATGAAACAGCCACTGCATGTTTCTTACCAAGGTATGGTTTTGCTTAACTGGTTGACTGTGGCCTCCATTTGTTCGCTTCTTTTGGCTGGAAGTGTCTTGATGCTGCTTTCTGCCATTGCTCCTCAAGCTCTGACTCTGCTATTAAGTCCAAAAGGTAGTAAAGAAAAGAGCTTAAATGGCAGCGTTGAACATCATTGCACTGAAACGTCATACTTATTAGTTAAAACATACATATTAGTTAAAACTTTCCTCCAAATAACCTCAAAACATGTAAACAGTATCTTTTGTAGGCAAACTGAAGCACACTGAAATTAACCAAACATAGCAAGTATTTTCTTTCCAGGGAGGAACACTTATGAACAAAGACATCTGTTTTAAATAGCCCAGATGCATATGCTGCCTAAGAAATAACCTACCTTTATTTTCAAAGCTTCAGACACCTCAGGATAATTACATGGCTTCTGTGGCTGTTTTGGCTTCACTGACTGCTCTCCTGCAAAGCCATCTGTAAACACCTGCTGACTACAGCGAAGTTTGGATCTAGTACAGGAAAACACAGTTTACAACACAACTTCAAATGTATTGATATGAGAAGAGAAACACAAAAGAATTTTCTGCTTTTTGAGAACAACCTGGAAGACAAGCTTAAGTGACCTAGTGTGGAAACGGTAATAACACTCACTGCGTTCACCCGATTCATGCCTGCTGGATGTTCTGCACAGAGAGCAGCCTAGGTCCATGCTAGCATTTGTCCTGTTGTTGTCAGTGTTGGTGCTGACCCAACTTGCATTACTGCAGCATAGCCTTTCCTTGGGACTACAGGTTTTAAAGTTCGCTCTACTGCTTTTAGCTCGGATGAATCAAAAGCCAGCAGCACTTGTTCCCCTACAGACCCCCACAGGTTTTATCTAGCTAGCTACTTCTGATAGTGCTTCACAGTCCTACTTTAGAGAGTTCTATTTTTCCTCTGTGGAAGTACCAAAAGCATTGAACTTGAAGCACTGGAAGTTTTATTCTTGTTTTAGCTTCTGCTTTTTGGATTCCCATAGACAGGACTGAAGAAGTTACTTCAGTTCTGACATGTGAGAATTTACCAAAAAAGTGTATCATGACATTAAGTTAACTTCTCATCCTATTTACAGTCCTATGAGGTATGCCTGCAATTTTATTTTTTTATTAACCCATTCTATTTACTGGAACACTCGGAGAAAGAGAAAGGACAAGCAGCTTTGTGTGACCAACGTTTTACAGAAAGGATATAGAAGTGTTAAACTGACCTGGTTCTTACCTAGCTTTTTCCAAGTTGGGCTTAGAGGGTGTGCTCCCTGTAGATGAAAATCCATTGTCGCTTTCTGAGGAATCACCATTCCTTCGGGAAATCCATTCCCTCAATGGTCTGTGAGCAAGGAGAAGCGCAACAAGATCTACTTACTAAAACAAATCTAAAGAAATCAAACTTGTCTGAAAGGCATTGGCCTATCACTTGCCTCATCTCAAACATACCTGATGAAGGGAATTGCCATAAAAAATTTGTTAGGTGCCAAACCCAGCTTAGACTTTGGGGTCATGTCATTTCTGTGGCATGGTAATTTGTTAATGGAAAACCACTCAATATTCTAGAAAAACAAGAAATAAAAACAAGTTAGCCTTACAGAATGTTACAAATTTGTATCAACCACAATTATTTCCCTTAATTAAAAAATTACAATAGAAGACTTTAATTAACAAACTGCAACAGAGTTTTTCACAAAAGCTTAATTAACAATGGGTTTATTCTTCTGACTGCAACTACAGAGTAACAGATGGTATAGGACATACTCATTGCAAGATATGGCACCTAAAATATGAAAAGTATTATCCAGGAACTAAATTCTGAATACGGGTTTCAAAAACCAACCAAACCACTGCACACTGAATGCCATAAATAAAGGGAGAGGCTTTCAATAACTTTCAAAGTCACTACTAATCTTGGATTGTTATTTAAAATGCCATCAAAACTAGATCACCAACACTAGTTCAAAATTATCAGAAAGAAGGGGATTTAGGTTGCAGAATAAGTTTCAGGTTTTGTTATAAAAGAAAAAAACATGGGTAAAGGATAGGATTTGTGTTATAATTCATACATTATAGTTTTAACTATTAAAAGTGCATACTTTGCAGAATGGGGAATTAAATCAGGAATTCTGAATATACACAGAGTAGAACCCACATGAGCTTTTCTATTGCAGAACCTAGCTCCAAAACCCCAGGTCCAGATGACATCATAGAATCATAGAATCCTTGGGATGGAAGGGACCTTTAGAGATCATCTAGTGCAATCCCCCTGCAGCGAGCAGGGACATCTTCAACTAGATCAGGTTGCTTAGAGCCCCGTCCAACCTGACCTGGAATGTTTCCAGGGACGGGACATCTACCACATCTGTGGGCAAACTGTGCCAGTGCTTCACCACCCTCATTGGGAAAATTTTCTTTTTCTATCTAGTCTAAATCTGCCCTCTTTTAGTGTAAAACCATTACCCCTTGTTGCTACAGACCCTGCTAAATGGTCTGTCCCCCTCTTTCTTATAGGCCGCCTTTAAGGACTGGAAGGGTGCAGTAAGGTCTCCCCAGAGCCTACTCTTCTCCAGCCTGGGCAATCTCAACTCTCTCAGGCTGTCCTCATAGGAGGGGCGGTTCCATCCCTTGGGTCATTTCTGTGGCCCTCCTCTGGACCCTCTCCAAAGGTCCATGATGCTCATTATGGAAAGAAGTTACAAACAGAAACGGTTTTCAATATACTTCTACAGGGAATACAAAAATTGCATGCACAGTTATATTAGATCAGATGAAAACAGTGCTTCAGCAGAGAGACAAAATCTCACTGTAAGAACCACCCACGCAGCATGGGCACCAAACAGGAGGAGCT
>NW_010536179.1:680-2254 GCF_000687285.1 Phaethon lepturus | reverse complement strand
CAGGGCCTGGAAGCGAGCCAGCAGCCGGTGCTCCCCTCGCAGCCCCTGCGGTGGCAAAGGCATGGCACCATGCAGCCCCCCGGGGAGGTGTGGACCCCCAGGAGGCCACCTGCTCCACAGGAACCCCTGTGAAAGGGGACCCAGGCCACCCAGTCCCCAGGGTCAGTGGCATCTTATTCATCTGCTGCTTCCCAAGAGATGGCAGATGCTCCCCCTGCTCCAGCCTGGGGACACCCTGAGAATGAGATGGCCACAAGCTGGGAGAGCCATTTCCACCAGCATGCAGCCACCATCTGCCCTGGCTTCCACCACTTCCCCTGGAAGGGCTCCTTCAGCTATGGACCACACTGTCCCGGCCCTCCCCACGCAGCACCTACCCCACCTGTGCCACCACCGCACCTTCACCGAGGCTCACCTGGTCCAGCGCAGTCAGGTCCCCTGTGCCAGGCACATCGGAGGAGGAAAGCTTTCCAGCTCCCCACCACGGGAACGTGGGGAGGCTGAGCGTCGACAGCCCATACGGGTAGAAGTACCAAGCTCCTGGGCACGCGGAGGGATGAGATGGTTAAAACAGCAGGCTGGTAGTGGACCATAGCGGGGGACAGGGTAGACGTGCCAAGGCTCAGCCATCAGCGTCAGTTGGGGCTACCAGGATGCCCCAGCGCAGGGGTGCAGGTGCACCAGGGTACCAGGAGCCACGAGCACTGAGCTTGGGGCCATCTCAACCCAACCCCCGGGTACGGCAGTGGGACACTCTGCACCACCCCATATCTCAGGGCAACAGATTGAGCTGAGCCGACTCACCATAGGCAGCAGCAGCGAGGAGCAGGAGGAACAGCAGCAGGAGCAGGGACTTCTTCAGCCGTGGGTAACGCCTGGAGCGAGGAGAAGAACGAGGTGCCTGTAGGACAGCAGCCGCCTTCCCCCACCGCAGTGCTCCTCTGGATGGGGGCCAGAGGGAAAGCAAAGCCCAGACGGGCTTTGGCACAAGACACCCACCCCACACGTGCCAGGCTCCGTGGGGCACCCCCTCTCCGGGGTCCTGCAGGTTTTCCCCATGCCTCCCCCATCCCAGTGTCCTACCACCACGGCTCACCTGGAGAGGGGGACGCGGCCCAGGTGGGGAGCCGCGCCAGTAAGGCGACGCCAGGCAGCTGCCAGCCCGCTGCCAGCCCCGAAAACAGCCACCCCACGAACCGAACTGCCGGGAGAGAAACGGAGCCTCAGGCAGGGTCACAGCAGAGATGTCTCCTCTGTCCCCAAGGATGCTCCCACAGGGGGATAAAACCCCTCCACCCGATCAGGGAACAGCACACATGGGGAGATGTTGGCAGGGAAGAAAGGGGCTGCTAAACCCCCCCTGACCAGCCCCCCCACTCACCTGGGGAGGTGAGCACCCGCCAGAGGAAGGAGCCCAGCCGGGAGGCTGCGGTCCTCAGCCCTGACCCAGAGCTACCCTGGCCTGAGTAAAAGTGACCTGGAAAGGAAGCAGCAAGGCAGTAAGTCACCAAATGGAGCCTGCATCCCTGCACATTGTCAAGGGGGGGATGGCATGCAGGAGCGGGGCTGGCAGC